>NW_009911463.1:0-41980 GCF_000696875.1 Nestor notabilis | reverse complement strand
ACTATTCTATGATTCTATGATTCTATTATTAATATCAAGACTTTAACGCTGATGATCATGGCAGACTGCAGAGATCATTTTGAACTCTGAGGCTGTCTTCCAAAGGACCTGAGTTCCCTTCCTGACCAATATCATTTTAACATTTTTTCATCACTTCATTCCACTAACCTGGTTATTAATGAAAATACTAAGCACTGCCAGACCTAGTAGAGAAAGTACATCCATAGTCCTGCAGTAGCTATATTCTGCTCTGCCACTTGGCTGCTACTATTAATCACTTTTAGTAGATGCTGTATTTGTTTTTAGCTGATTTCATCTACTTTCCTCCTTGCTTTCCTCTTTGCTTATGAGAATGCTATAATTGTAACAAAAAAAATAAAAAAAAGATACAACTTGAAGTTTTACTACTTCTTTCCTTCCCCCTTGTCCTAGAGGTGCATTGAATTGCTACACATTGCTTTAAAAAATGACCTTTTAATAGGATATCAATGAGATCCTGCTCAAGGCACTTTCTGCAGACATCTGAGGTGTCACCCAGTCTGCATGAATTCTCAAAGACAAACCGTAGCATTCTGTGCTTATCTTAAGTTTTTCTTAAGCCACATTTCATTATGCAATACCTTCATCGTTTTGTTAGACAAAAGCCAGTAAAAAATTAAATCTATGCTCTTTTTCATTTGTCTGTAATTTCTAAAAGGGAGAAAAATAACCCTTTCCAGCAGTAACAAACACGCTTAGAAATTGTTAGCATTATTACAATCCTAGGTCAATATGAACTTGTACAATGAATATAGCAAAAAGAACTTACTGTTTGGAGAGAAGCAGTAGCTTAGATTACTTACTAAAATGAGGTGCTTTTTGATAGAGAGTTGTCTTTCCAATCTTCCATTCTGATTCTCCTGAGGAGGACTATCTTCTGTATGATAGGCCTCTGCAACTAGCTCAATAACAACCCTGCATACTGCTTGATACGTAAGCAGAAACTGGATACCACCTAGGTTCCTAACCTTCCCAGGTGTTAACCAGTGAAAAAAAAATCCAAGCCTACATGTGCTGAGGAGTTCTGTAATGATTTTCCCCAGACTTCTGGGAGATTCACTCAAAATTTATGAATGGACATTGCCTGTAGGAATATGGTAAGTACATGAAAGGACTTCTGAAGTAATTTCCGAGATAGATCTCTTTCCTATTCTATGAATACCTGCCTAGGTTCCCACTCCATTAAGCAGTTAGAGTAAGTATGGATCACCAAAGCACCCTAAGGCAACCTCCTAATTAGAGTTTTGGGCTTGTTTTTAAAAATTTTCTCTCATCATCATGCTCAAATTAAATGCTGATTTTTTTTTGCAGATAGCTTCAACCTAAGCAGTATCTTTCATCACAGTTTCTGACATACCAAACAACCCTATGAAAGTAAAACAGAAGCTGATTTTGAAGTGATAGTACATAAAACTTATTTTAATATCAGATCATGGTTAGAGGTAATATTTAAAGATGTTCCTTTTGTCAGGTCAGCTCCAGGCAGTTTTTTAATACATTCTAAGAGATACATTGTTCTCGACAAACTTTTTTTATGTCTGCATTTAAATTAGTCACCTGGGTCAACCCTTTTACAATAATAAATATAGTTGCTGACTGTACAGGTAATAAGTGATTTACATGTCTTGGGTATACACTCCTTTAGATGTTGCTTAGCAAACCTAAAGCAAGGAGGAAAGTAAACCAATGTAGACTATAAAAACATACAAACCAAATATCTAGAGATCCGTTCACTGCCTCTGAAAAAAGGGATGCAAAATATAATCAGATTAGAGAAGGTACCTTTTGCAGACACTGTGTGGAGGCATAAATAACCATGTGAAAATGCAGAGTAATGCTGGTTAACTACCAAACATGGAAGAAAGTCTAGGATATGATGGGCTCTGATACATTATTCAGATTGTATTCAAATCTGTTTATTTGTCACAACTTATGAAGGCTTCTGACTGGTCTGGTGCCTTGCTGAACTCAGCAGATAGCTGACGAGGAGTTAATTGAAACTAAATCCAAGCAAGAAAGAGGTTATGCCTGCAGGCAGAAGAAAACCCCTAGGGAGCTTTCCATCATATTTGCTTCTTCATCTGAAGACATATCGCACAAATCATCAAAACAGCCTTAAGGTTTCTAGTCTCCCTTCTGAACCTGGACTTATAAATAGCAACCTATACAAGAACATCAGGACTAAGGATAACTTCTCACTTTTTATTTGGTGATGAAATGACCTTAATCATATATACCTTCCTTATCTCATGAATTAATTGTCATGATGAAGCTTACTGAAGCTTGAACACAATAAGTATCTACACCCACTCTTCTGCTCTTGGCACTAGCTCCTTATAGAAAGTACACTGAGTCACATTTAATGTTTCATCTAGCGTTTTCCAATCTTTGACTGAGCAGGAACAGTTACTCTGACCTTCAGAATTTAACTACCTATCTCTATGAGTCATCGTATTTTTGGAGATTAGAAGAGAAAAAATGGAATTCATTGCTTGAAGAAACTGAGAAAGAACATGATATCCACCACTTTCTAGTTGAAATGCACAGAGCAGTTTCCTATGATAAAACAAGTTGAAGCTGTATAAATATTTAAGTAAAATTGGCCTAAAACTATCAGATTTTATGCATCTTATTTTTATACAGTAAAATAATAGCATTTTTTTTCCCTTCTGGAAAATGAGAATGATGATTACTGGTGATATAAATAAGGTTTGTGGTAAAAATGTTCAGGAAGACCTAAGAAGAATGGGAAAAAAAAAAAAGGGCCAGTTCAGGTTCACTCCAAATACTGTTTCTTGACCATCAACTCATTTAAAAGCTGATGGCTTATGGCACTTTCTGCCCTCACACTGATGCCAAGCATTTCTAGTAAAAGAAAAAGTTTAGTCCACATGGTTAAGTTTTAATGCTATAGAGCCCATGCCCCGCCAGAAATATGGAGCTGATCTCCCTTTCCACTTCCAGCCAAATGCTTATCCTATTAGAATGGGATATTGGAGACCCAGTACAAAGCCCACATTTCTGTCTCATGTCTGAAGTCTTCCTTTTCATTACAGCAACTACCAACTGGGTTATAAAAGATATCTTAAGTTGAAACTGATTTGCTTTACATAAAATTGTTTATAGAGTAATATTAAAGTAAATCATTGAGACAGTGAGAAAAAATGGCCAAAGGATCTCATTTGAATTAGGTAACTGCAGAAGATGAGAGTAGATTTCTTAATTAGGTTTTCTAGGGATAATTCTTTTCATCAAAGTAATTTCACATCAACATGAATGTAAAAACTGTTTTGGAACTATCAGAATGAACTATTTCAATATTTCATTTTTTACCCTTTAATCTTCTAGTCATCTGAAACTGTTGCTTGAATTTCTCATAACCAGCAGTGTTGCGTTTTGTTTCATTATGTTTATGCATTTGTTTGTTTGTTTTAATCAGTTTTCCAGTATAAGCTCTGTCAACAAATACTTTGCTGAAGACTACACTCAAAGGGCTTCCGAGTGTCAATTCCAGTGGTTCTTCAGAGAGATCTTCAATACGTCTGAGGAGAGGACTTCCAAAATGCCATCCCTACCACTGTTTTGTACTGTGGAAGAGATAAGTTATCCCAGTCTGTCATTATGAGATCAAGATCAAGAAAAGACAGCAAGATTTTGCTTCATTCATTTTCCAGCAATTTTTCTCCACTGAAAAAAATGAAAGTGATGATGAGTAGAAAGCAAGTTTTACTTAAAAACATTTTATAGACCATTATGTATCTTGATTTAGAGGCTCCAGGAGCCTAAAAGAGCTATAGGTAGATTTCAATTTTATTTTTTGCCTGTCTTCCCTCAAAGCAGAGCTATTAAGGAAGGAATATCTCATAGGACCATCCACATGCTTTCTCACATACCACATGAGGCCATAATGAATGAGAGGAGAGCTTGTGGTCATATATTCACCAGCCTCTTTTCGGAAACCTGGGGAAGTTAATGGACAACAAAGTAAATGTCAATTTCCCAAGTGGAAAAGAAGCTTAACTTAAAAGGAGGCAAAAAAAAAAAAAAAAAAAAATGCTTTTAACTTTATCCTCACTGGAATCTGTAGAAGTTTTGGAAACACTTGTGAGTAAAACCCTGCTGTTGTCCCCAGAAACAGAAGAGAGCTGTGGGAAGCATGCCCAGAACATGAAGGCTCCACTGCTCACTTCAACCATAAATAGTCAATTAATATTCTTGGCAGTAACATGGTGGTTGTTCCCTCTTGTTTGCCTTTTAAACCAGCCTTTGGGCATAAAAAAAAAAAAAAAAAAAAAACCAAACATGAAAAAACCCCAACAAAACCCCCCAAGAAATAGGTCTGAGCCATTGCTAGAAACCAAAATTCCAGCTTTTCAGGGAAGGAGAATTCCCTGATATGAGAAAGGAACTGACTACCATCAGCTTTAGGAAGCAGAGTATTGTTGGAGCACTTTGTATATAAAAGTTAGCACAGCAAAGGTTAACCAGGTCCCCTTTAACCTTTCTTTAGCTATTGCAAAAGTCATTGTTCAGGTCACCTGTTTCTGTCTCAGTCTTGCTGAATCAGTGACCTACAAACCTAGCACCTTCTCCAGGGTAGAAAATGCATGAGCTTGTTCTTTAATGCATATCCTTAGGGTACATGCTTATTTTAAGTCCCTCTGCTGCCTATTAACATTAGTGAAGATTGCTATAGCTTTCCCCATTAAAAAAAAAAAAAAAGTAAAATTGGACTAGAGTGTAATGAAGACTTTATTATCCTGACACAGCAAAATGTCCTTTGTGCTAGTTCGCTATAAAGAGTACAATCATGTGCAAGTGAAAGCATACAGATAATTAGTGCAGCTTTAATAATGTTTTAATTTATTGAGAAGGTAAAATCTTACTGGATGCTCTGGGAATACCCACTACACACCCTGAGTTTGAAAGGTTTGGGGTAGTTCTGTTGTTGGAATAGTTTACACTGATTTCTTAAATGTCAAGAATCTCAACCATTCCATGACTTTTTTTTTTTTTCAACTCACAATCTATTTTATGAATTACTGTTTTAATTTCTTTAGTATCCTACATGAGTATATGGTACAAGGAAGCATGCCAATAACTTTCAAATCAATTTTAGATGTTCTGCCTTAGAACTTACAATTTTCTGACATTAGAAGTCTATTTAGTGAGTCTACTTTTCCAATCATTCTTTTGAGTCATCATATCAAGTATGTAACTGCTGTGAACAATCAGTAAAGAATTCTGTGCAGAGCTTGAAGATGATTGTGTGTCTTTAGAGACTTGTATGTCCCCATGTCCTGTCATTTCAAGAGAGACTGCTGCTGTTTCAAAGTTACTGATTTGTAATTTCTGCCTGACTTAATTCATATGGAGACATTCACAGACAAAATAAAACTTTTTCTGAGGACAAAACAAAAAAACGGAAACAAAGCTAAATGCCTTAAAATCCAAGTAACTCATAAAGCTCATCTCATTTTGACATAAAGAAAGACATCATTCTAAGTCAACTGAAGTGTAAGATTTATTAAGCCATTTTCTGCCAGCTCCAGGTAAATAGTACTGATATATTTTTGAACTTAGACCTTGTCCAGTTTATATTTGTTCACGTTAAAGATCACAGCTGACTTACAGTTAGATGCTTTGCCTTCCAGAATGTAAGAGCTGGGAGTGCTATAAACACAGCATCAACAACCAGACTGTGCCTGGTCAAATTCATCACTCTTCCACTCCATCTTCTGATATTTTCTCTCTCTCAGTTTTGAAGTAAAGTGGGTTTCAATTTGTTGTCAATGTTACAAATAATTTTAAAAGAGGAATTCATATAGGAATTCATCCTATAATACACTGAAAATGGGATACAAAATCATGAGACAACAGTGTATCAGATGAGAGTTACGTGGTATTAAGTAAATCGAGAGCTTCCTACTCTGCTATTTAACCAGCAGCTTTCTAAAGAAGTTTTAAATATCCAGGATTCATGGAGGACATCTGGTAAGTTAAGACTATTTTAAGATTTGCTTGGAGAAAAGCATTTTTTCCTGATCCAAATCTCTTCTGGAAACTTATGCAACCCGTGACTTTATAAGTGTATAGCATTTCCTAAAATATTTCCTGCTTGATATGATGTATAAATTCATTGACCGGCAGTTCCTGAGTTTCATCAAGGAGTGCTGTACTAAAATGCAAGGCTTAAATGCAAAGAAAAACGTCAGTAACTTGCAAGTTTCTGACACATCTGAATTCTTTATTGAGTATGCTGGAACCAATAACCAGAACAGTGTAGAAAAGATGTATGATTATAATGTCTTTTACAAAGTGCAAACCTTTCTTTTAAACAAACAAAGCCCCTATAGCTGCAGATCTGTTGGAAAATAAGGTTCATTGCTTCCTCTATTGCCTGTAAAATGCCAGGAGAGTTTCAAACAAATAGCAATAAATGTGAAATAAATGTAGGGCCACTGTGTTTTCTTCACCTAACTGGAGTACCACAATATCCTGCAGTATGTTTTAGCATCAGAATACACAAGTTTTATATTTGAGTAGCTGGGAGTACCTTTGAACTAAAAGATCTGTAGACCTACCTTAATTGTAAAACCAAGTAGAATGACAGAGACTTTAAAAACATTTCAAATAAGTAGCTGTGCTGGTTTTGGCTGGGTTAGAGCTAATTTTCTTCATAGCAGCTAGACTAGGGCTATGTTTTGGATTTTTGCTGGAAGAAGTGTTGGTAGCACAGGGATGATTTAGTTCTTGCTGAGCAGTGCTTACTCAGAGCCAAGGTCTATTTTGCTACTTACCCCACCCCACCAACAAGTAGGCTGGAGGTGCACAAGGAGTTTGGAGGGGACACAGCCAAGACAGCTGACCCCAGCTGATCCAAATGATACTCCATATCATATGACATGGCTGAGATCAGCATGTGAAGCTGGGGGAAGCAGAAGGAGGAGAGGACATTCAGAGTGATGGCATTTGTCTTCCTAAAAACCGTTACATGTGATGGATCCCTACTTTCCTGGAGATGGCTGAACACCTACATGCTGATGGGAAGTGGTGAATGAATTCCTTGTTTTGCTTTCCTTGTATGTGCAGCTTTTGCTTTGCCTGTTAAAATGCCTTTATCTCAACCCATGAGTTTTCTCACTTTACTCTTCCAATTCTTCACTTGTCGTTTCCGATTCTTTCCCTCATCCCACCAGGGGGCGTGAGCCAGTGGCTGTGTGGTGCTTAGTTGTCTGGGGTCAAACCGCAACAATAACTACACCATTTGTCACGCAGAGTGCAATTTATGACCGACGGAGGTCACAGAGCATATTTCTGAACCACGTTTTGGATCATATAACATAATAAAGGTCTCAGGCACGAGAAAACTCAGTGGACATGGTAATTACATGTGTACCCAGATGAAGCTCCTGAAACACGTCTGAAGAAAACAAGAAACCTAGAAGAAAAAATATTGTAGGTCCAGGTCCTTGAAGGCATTTGGCTTTACAATGCCCAGTTCCTAGGTATCTTGTTTCCACGAGGTACATGCCTTAGCTAGGATTTTTCAGAAGGCAACTGCCTTAGGTATGAAAGAGCAGCTCTGCCATTTGTCTAGCTCTGGTTAGGCAGGAATCTTCCTTTGTTTTCACAGTTATCGTGGAAAGTTATTATGTTTTAGATATATAAATTTGCTGGGGTAATGCAATCAGCTGTTCAGCAGTGCTTTAGAAAGATTTTATCTATAGGTGTTTGATATGTGCTATTGATTCAGATCACTGGCAAGTGTGATTTGGAGGATTCTCTAAGCTTCAGGTTGGGCTGAGCTCTGAGCAGCTTACTGACTTGAAGGCAGTACTACTTTGAATATGTCTGGAGCAGAAATATGACTTTAAGCAGAATTAGGTGTCACTGGTGATAGGGATTGCAATAGAAAGGAGATATTTAGATAGGCATGTCCTGAGTATGTGTGAGATTTTGAGAAGGGAAGGGATGGGAAGAGAAGGGAAAGGAAATTCTATACTAAAGAGTTTTCTGCCTCATTTTATGTCCAAGTGAGGGTTTGTGGACATACTCTGTACAGGTGAATTTTTCCCCTTACCAAGAATCTCATTTGGAAATCAAACATCTGCTTCCAGTTATTGTCTCTCACCAGTCCTGATTTCACCTGCATTTGTTTTGCCCTCCCTGAGGAACTTTGATGGACTTATTGTTCAGCAAGCAGCTGGATCTATAATTCCGTCGGGAATTTAGTTGTAGATTACTAAGTGTCATAATATTATGCTAATGTTCTTAATGAAATGCATAACTCTCAATTAAACCTATAAGAGTGCAGGGAGGATTGGCAGCTCCCTGAGGGACAGGAAGCCAGGGGCAGAGGCTGACACCGTCACAGACTGGGCCTTCTCCAAGGTGAGAAACCCACAGAACCTGCACTGAATGGGCAGCTCCAGGTGCTGGAAAAGCATCATTGACAACCCCAAGCATGGTAAGCAATAAGCCAGTGCCAGAGGCCAAACGGGGACACCAGTGAAGAGAAAAAGGAGGTGGGTGCCTGAGAGTCCTCTCAGGACATGAGCTACCTGCAGAGAAGAGAAGGTCCTCCTAGGAGACAGGGCCAGAGAGCTGGAGAACAGCACTCCAGCCTTGTGGCTGGGGTAGGAACTGATGATCTTGGTGTGGGCTGAAAGAAGGCCCCATGGATGGTGGGGTGGGGAGCTGGTGGAGCTGGGCAGGCACAATAAGGCCTGTTAGTATCCTCAGAGACCTGATGATATATATATAAAGATGATTGTACAAGGTCCATAAATGTATAGGGATACATTTTTTACAGTCGCAGTAGGAGGCAGACACTGAGCTATAGTGTACTGAGCTCAGGTAAATCCGTATATTCACTAAGGAGTCATCTACCTGAGGCTAACTACTAGTAAATACATGAACAGAGTCTAGTGATTAAGCCAGTAACTTGACATCTAACTCTTAAATAGAAATCTTTCTGGCTATGAAACTGTATTCCTACTTTGGACACTGGATAGTCTTGCCAGACTTTTCTCCTGATTACAAATATGGTTTCCCATATTCTACACTTTTAATCTTCATTTCAGCCATGTGAAACATGGTTTTATGCATGAGTTACTCTATATGTCTCTTTGAGGTATATTATGGTGAGGCAAAGTCTCTCTTTTAAACTTCTCTGAAGTGATGAGGATGTTAATGAGGACCTGGAGCCCTGGTGATTGTGCTAATCACCTGTCTACAGAGTCGTTATCTTCTGGCAAAGCAAGTGTTTTAGCAGGCACAAACCAGACCAGAGTAAGAATAAGTACATTGCCTGTTCTGCCTTACCTACGAAGAAGGATGTGAGCAACTGAAGTACAAATTCATACTGCAGATCAAAGATTAAAGAAGGGAGTTTAATCTGTTCTTCCATAATTTATATGCAATCTTTAGCTACTTATTGACAAGTAGTTCCTTGGCATTATTTATTCAGAGTCAGAAGCTCTGAGCATGCCTACTAAAACAGAGTACATAGGTAAGTGAAATAACACGAATGGCTGTTTTGCAAAAACTAAGCATAGGATCTGTTTGATCGTTCACTACATAAACAGAAATTTAGGATTGCAGGTGGCAAATAAGTTGTATTCAGTAATAGCCAGTGGCACCTAACAAGACAATTACACATCCAAGTCTACTTTGCAAATCTTGCCCTTTGTGCCTTTCTAGTTCTTCAGCATTTCCAGTGAAACAGTAACTACTGTCACCAATCCAATTTATAATCAAGCTAGTGGTGTAGATTTGCTTGAATGAATAAGGTTAGTTTTAATTGAAAGTGAGACTAAAAATAGTATCATAAGGTTGCCGCTAAATTGCCTCTACAACTCTGATCAAATAAATGTAGTTAAAAAAAAAAACCCTAACTTCTTTTGAAAAGGCATTTGGAACCAGTTGGAGTGCACAGATGTTGAAGTCATACAGTGCTGACCAGCTAGATCTTAGGCATTGAGGTTTAAACATGTACACGCCTTTTGCTCTGAGTGATTATTGAACAGTGCATCTGGCTCCTGAAAGAAAAGTTAAGTTTTATTTAGTATAAATGACATAATGGATTGTTATTAATTAGCTGCATTATTACTGAAGAGGCTGTAGTTATAGATTACAGTTCCCCTGTGCACTCTTCCAGACACATTAAAAATACAGAACAAATGCTAGCATCTCCTCCCAAATAACTGACCTTCGGCATATATTGTAGCCAAAACAAATTAGGAACTCATCCTAACTGACAAAGTTTGAAAGGAAAACTGTTATAACTTTTCTTTAGGTTTTCAAGGTCAACTACTGCAGCTCTTCACCTCTAAAATCAGTTTGAAATGCACCATCTGGCACAGGAGGAAACAGAAAGGTGAATTCTTTCACATTTGTAATTTTTAAACTTCCTCCATTAGTCTTTCTTTTTCTGTTCCTTATGTATAGCTTTTCCTCTTTCCTGTTTCTGAGAACAGAGTTATTTTGGGGATAATTCCCCACTGGAATTAATTTTATTAATTGCACAAATGGCAAAACAGTGTGTACCTGAGTTAAGTCTTACAAGATGGTGCATTTTTGGAGCTATTAGTGTCACAGGAATAAACAGAACAGCAGGTACTCTTAATTTTCTGTTCAGTCCTAACCTATTAATTATTCTTGTTAAAAAAAAAAAAAGAGTTATGTGCTATTAGAATTACGTTATCTGCTGATAAAGCCAGAGTGAAATCCTTGTTTCTAGCAGCCTCTAATGGTTCTTTCTTCTAAAAATGCATTTTAAAAAAATAATATACACTTTTTACATCCACATATTCCAATGGCTATGGGCTGTATGTTTCTTGTGCCTTATAGGTATGTCCTACACCTATTTCTGGTTTTCACTGTTCTAAAGATCTTTGACCTCTAATTAGGAAAACAAAACACCAAAAAACTCTGTCTTTTGTTAATGAATCTTACTACTTCAGCCAGTGATATAATTAGAAACCTTTGCAGAATACAGAATAGAATATATAAGGGGGTTTAAGACATAATTTTATGGTTCTTCTAATCACAGACAAGAAAAAGATCTGCTCTTTCTTTTGGCAAATTGAGAAAAACTATCTTGTAGGCATTAAAATGTAAGGAAGGAAGAAAGTTATAGTATAACGTAAAACCAGCACACTCCTTTCTGGGAGGATTTTACTGAAGAGGAAGTGAAAATGCTAATTGAATACTATTTTCTAGTTTTCACAAAGTAGGTAGCAGATTTTTTTGTAACTGTATTGGGTTTAAGTGTCCAGGTATTGGTGGTAGAGGGAGGACTGCAGGGCTGTCCTCTGTGAGGAAAGGCTAGGGGCTTTCTTGATGTGTATTTAAGCTTATATTCAGTGAGCATCCAGTCATATTCATACAATCTTATTCTCCTACTCTCTACATCCACTGTGTTTCAGACATCTGCATGAAATGGTTGCTAATCCTGCCTAATCAAACTAATAAATTTGGTCTGTACGTGCTATCCTTTTAAGGACTTTCTAAGACTGCTGGTGATGTTTAAGACCTGTTTTTTGGAAGCCACCAAAAATATATCAAAAATATGCACTTTTATTGAAGTTTCATATTAAAAAAGAAAAATGTTCTAGTCCTAGTCTAAGTTGATTTTATACACTCTACTGGTTTTTCTGAGTAAAGTGTGAAAAAGTTAAATAGCACATGGCAAATTTTATAGTTACAGAAATGCCTGTCCTAACAAAAATACCATTCTTGTTACCTTTACCAAGGATAGCCCACAGTTTGGTGGTACTTTGGGACTACATGCTCCACTTTATATTATTTATACTGTTTTTGCTGTGTAAAGCCTCTGGACAAAGCTTGTGCTTAGGTTTTCCACATCCTGTGTGGGAAATACCTAAGTAACCTCCCAGGCATCTCTCACAGGTTTCAGTAAAACTGACTTATCTGTGCACAGAAATATGAAAGTAAATGCCTTTCTTCTTAGACCAGGGCCTTGCCCTGAGTCTGCCTGGGTCGCTGGTCCAGAGAACTTTAGATTAATTTCTGATGCCTAAAGAAATTAAGATCCACGAGATGTGAACAGTCCTGGAAATAGGAATAAATGGGGTCTAAGAACTCATTCAGCATAAGCATACACTAAGTTTGGAGGTGTTGCATCACATTTCAGATGCTTACCTGTATCACTTGGAATCCAAGAGACAATATCAGCTTTATTTTATTTTACAGTGTTCTCAGGAAGTTTCCTCACAATTTTAATACTACGTTTAATTTTGTTGCAAATGCTTTCTACTTAAAAGATGTTAAGTGCTTTCAGAAATGTCTTCCAATGACAGTAGATACTCACATGTTTCTCATAGAATAATAGAATGGTTTGGGTTGGAAAGGACCTTAAGATCATCTAGTTCCAACCCCCCTGCCATGAGCAGGGACACCTCGTATTAAACCATGTCGCCCAAGGCTCTGTCCAACCTGGCCTTGAACACCACCAGGGATGGAGCATTGACAGCTTCCTTGGACAACCCATTCCAGTGCCTCACCACCCTCACTGTAAAGAACTTCTTCCTTAGATCAAATCTAAACTTCCTGTGTTTAAGTTTAAAGCCATTACCCCTTATCTTACCACTACAGTCTCTAATGAAGAGTCCCTCCTCAGTATCCTTATAGGCCCCCTTCAGATACTGGAAGGCTGCTATGAGGTCTCCCTTGAGCCTTCTCTTCTCCAGGCTGAACAGCCCCAACTTTCTCAGCCTGTCTGCATAAGGGAGGTGCTCCAGCCCCCTTATCATCCTCGTGGCCCTCCTCTGGACTTGCTCCAACAGCTCCATGTCCTTTTTATGTTGAGGACACCAGAACTGTACACAATACTCCAAGTGAGGTCTCACAAGAGCAGAGTATAGGGGCAGGACCACCTCCTTCAACCTGCTGGTCCTGCTTCTTTTGATGCCACCCAGGATACGGTTGGCTTTCTGGGCTGCAAGCACACACTGAAGCCAGGTCATGTTGAGCTTCTCATCAACCAGTACCCCCAAGTCCTTCTCTGCAGGGCTGCTCTGAATCTTGTCTCCATCCGACCTGTAGCTGTCAATATAGCCTCTCTTCTTTTACAAGAAAATCTATGCAAAAGATTTTTATCCTAAGTGTGAAACATAAGCAAAAATGTTTTAATCAATGTTTCCACCAGGGTACAGTGGAGGCTGTTTGTCATTATAATTCACGAGAGGGCAGAGTGTTTCCCAGTATTGAATGTCTGTCAATATTTCCTATGAGAAGTCAGCAAGTCTTTAACACTGTAGAAATTGTTATAATTATGGCTGGGACTTAAGAACTGTATAGATCAAAGGGCAAAATTAATTTACATGCAGGTTTTCACTCACCTGTGTAAAACAAAGACAGACATTTTTTTATGTGTTTGAAGTGAGATTGCATAACATCCCATGTATGTGTCAGATGCCGCATGTAAAAATATGGGTTTGGCCATCTGGAATCTATTTGTTAAACTGCCTTGTGAACTTTGGGACAAGGCTGTAATTCCCTCGACAGACCTGTGCAGCAAGCAGGCTGAAGGCACTCACTCTCTCCCTGCCAGACTGGCCTTACTGCAGTTGCAGTACAAGCTGTGCAGGAAGCTGCTCCCTGGGGTGCTTCTTAAGGTGGCAAGACTGTAGTTCCCTGCAGGCGAATTGGGAAGTTGTTTTTTTGAAACAGGAATAAATGGAAACTAAACTGTGATTTTGGTCACAAACAAACTCTCTGCAGTTAGTTACAAACTGAAAATTGAGCCCTGAGCATTTGAAGAGTCAAATACTGACTTTGGAGTTAAAATCCTATTCAGATGAAAGACATCCACACCTCTGCAGGTGTTATATTGTTCAGTCTGTCTTGACTACAGAGTGAACAAGACAGAAATCTATTGATTTGGGGAATGAAGGCTATTTCCACAGCCAAAGGGTGTGAGGATTTATTTTTACATGAAAGCTCACATTCTGAGGAAAACAGCAAAATCTGTAAAAAGATGTTTATGGAGTACACGACTGTTGCCTTCAGTGAATATTGACTTGGTATTCAGTGCTTTAAAATACAAAGTCTGTATAGGCTGTTTCAAAGGCTACCATCAAAGGTGACTGGGAAAACTGAATTTATAACTGTGATGCCATTTATGGACAGAACTTCTGAAACTGTCTACAGTACCACTGGGGAGGGTGTTGGGTGTGTGTGTGTGAAGGGCAGGGGGGGAAGAGTATGAGCCAGAAATTGTTAACATTAAAAAACTGTTAATGTATCTTGAAACTGTGTTTAATTACCAAAAGGAACAGCAATACAGAAGTTCCCTGTGCTGCCTTTATATATTCTTCACAACTAAGAGATAAACTTAACCTTTTTATTTAACTTTATCTCTTAACTAAGAGATAAAATACTTCGGATGTGTCAGTTGAGGGGATCCTGGAGAAGTTTACAAACTGCACGTTAAAAAGAGATTCTGGTATATAGAGACCAGTTCTAAGGAACTGGTGCTTTCAAAGCCAAATCACTCAGAAACATTAGTGATTATAAACAATGGTTGTACTGCTACTGGTTTCTTGGAGTCTTAATAGTTCATCAGAGCATGGGGCAATAGTTTCTCAAAGTCCAACACAGGGCAATCAGGTGGTAATTTTTCCTGAGATGTCCTCCAAGACTTCAGCAATTTGTAACTGGCAAGAGTGAGTGCTTGAAGTGAGAAGCAGTGGTTTTGTGTTTAATGGTCTTGATGGATTTTCTGCTGTGAGTTTGTCCACTCATTTTGCTACTGTATCATCTTGTAATAAAAATACAACTTAACTATTAATTCTGTGAAGAAATAATATTTTTTCTTGTTTTGAATCTGAAATAACATGGTTTAATGTGATATTTATGGATTTTTGATTAGAAAAGGCAGAGAACAATTGTTCTCTGTTGACTGTTTTCCCTGTGCCACTCACCATGCTATACTCTAAGTGCTCAGTGTTGGTTTACTTCTATTTCCATTGAGACTATCAACAAAGGACTTGATGGAAACACTTAGGTCAAAATCAGGAATTTCTCAATTTTATTCTTACTTCTTTTCTTTTCCCACTTTTGAAAGATATATATCTTCAAACTTCTTTTTCATTCTGTCATCTTGCACAATACTTCCTTTCCCCTCTACTGTTGTTTTCTGGTTTTTTTTAATGCTATGAATTATGTTATGCTGCATTCAATAAACATACATTGAAGCTTCACAGATACAACCAGGGACCTCTTCTTCCATTTCCCAGGAGAAAGTTGTGCTGAGAACATAATAACCATAACAATCAAAATTCTGCAGTCATTCATTCTTACAAAGAACTCCATATATTTGCCAGGTAACTTGGGACGTGTATAAAAGAAACACGTAAAGTCTGTCTTTGTATCTACAGTGACCAATGGTTTTCAAGATTACAGAAACTGTTTATTTCTGTCTAGTAGCAAACAAAAGCAACAGTGGAATAAAATCTGAATTCCTGTTTCCTTTTCATAATATTTTAGAGTTGGCAGGATGCTTTCTTATTTACTGTATCAGACTTTGTCAGAAAGAATAATCAAAACAAAGATTCGTTAAATCCCTTATATGGTGACCATTAAAGCAATTTGTTTTCCCCTGAAATCAGTCAATTCACTCTGTAGTGATTTGGCTTGCCTCCGGTTGAAAGTTTTTCCAATCATCTGAAATTTAATCTAACATTTTAGTGTTAGTTTAATCATTCGTCAGTTAAAGATCATGAGCTACCTCCCCATTTAATGAATATCAAACACCACTTAGTCATTGAGTGATACTGCTTGAAGATTAGCATGTTTTTTCCTCTTGCAATTCCTCTAGAATGATGCTTTTCATATTATCACCATTAATTGTAAAGTATTCAGTAACTAGTTGTCCTTTTACTAAGCTTGAGTCAAGTTTGACTCCACTGTTAACTTTTTCAGCTACCTTTGAAAAACCTAAAGGAGGCTTATTCTTCTAGGGAACAAATTATAAAATAAAGAATTTTAATTTGTCTTTTAATATTAATTAACAGTATATGTGAGAGACAAAAATCAGGACATAGAAAGAAAGGGAATGGAAATATGAACCAGTCCAATTATATGGTTAATGATGCTGTAGGGATAGACTATTCCTAGGTGCCTGTAGGAACACTTGGTTTTATATTTCACCTGTATGTTGATAAATCAGTTAAGCATGCATGCAGCCAAGATAAGCATATGGACCTCCATTTTAACTAGCTGCGCAGCCAAAGCTAACAAGGCTACATGAATTGAACAGTTAATGCAGGAAAAGGGAAAAAGATTTGCTATTGGGTAGGCTTTAGTACATTAAAATGGAGATCTTTGTAGTGAAGATAGCAGACAGCTGTCAGAATGAACCATTTACAAATGCTGACTTGTGCTTCAGCAGTGATGAGCAGCTCCTGCTCTCACTATTGCATTGTAATTAGCACTCCCTGAAATAGTTCACCAGAGATTTGAAAAATGCTAAACTCTATACTTCTTGCCCTGGCCTAGTTTAGGTAGCTTTTCAAGCCAATGATGGGGAAAGGTTAATGCAGAGGAGTCTGCTCATTAGGAACACTAGAAATATTAAGGGATTTCTTGTATTTTCTAGTACCCACTGTGTGTATGAAGCAATGTATTTAGATGACTCTTTTGCAGAGAATGAACAATTTATAATGTTAAAAGCCAAAAAAAAGACAACTGAAAAAAATAGTTATCCTATCAATTCTTTCACTGGCTCTTGATATTTTTGGGGTGGGATACTTGGTTTATATGTGAAGTCCTGGTCTTTAAATGTGATAAATGTGTTATATCCTTTCTTTAGTAAGAAAGGAAAGAAAATTGCCTGTTTTCCTCTTTGGATCATACATGAAAGACATGAAATGCCCTGTTAGTTTCTCTCAATTCATCCTTCATATTAGATATAGCCATCCTCACTGCCTGGGCCCCTTGAGACTAGTGGCTCCCTAAGGGCCAGGAGCACTGGGGGCTCCCCATGGTAGTTCAAGGCAGGGCCTGGTAACCAGGGACCATCCCATCCCCAGCCAGATGCAGGGGACCTAGGAGGAAAGCAGAGCAGCCCTGGGTATCAGGCATCTCCCTGGGGACAGGTAAACCCAGCTCAGCAGGGTCCTTGGCTGGACAGGGCTGTGGGGAGCTGGAGACCAGCCCTGCTGTGGTGTCACTGGGGCAGGGGCTTGATGGCCCTGGGGGGCTGGCATGGGGTCCTGGGCCCCGTGCAGGGTGGGGGAGCCCTGCGGGAAATAGGCAGGGACAGTCAGGGCTGGTGGTGCCCTCAGGGACACAATATGAACCTTGAATCGTACATACATGCATCATACATGCATCATACATGAACCCTACTGAAAGAAGCAAAAAGTGCAGCATTATCATCCCAAATTTGCTATAGAGTGAAGCTGTGTGGTTTGAAAAATGGCCGTTTGGTGTCAGGGCTGTGTACCATAGAAATACACAAGAACCTTAAAGTCTAACTGCCTACAATGACCATCTCTATTTGTTGTAAACAATTAATATTATAGAGTAATGTAAGTTTTAGATCTGTTTAAACGTGATGAATATTCAAAAAGTTATATAACAGCAAATACCACCATGCATTCTTGCCTGGCAAAACTTTGTACCTGTTATCCTCAAAACAAACAATTGTGGGCTCCAAGACATATAATCTTTCCCTCCCCACTTCACTGCCATCTAGATCAGTGATAAATGCTAACTGGGAAGTCTTTCTTATCAGTTCTTAGGGAAGCATATTAACATTTGTCCCGGTTCCGAAGCAGATTATGGGCATAAATGAAAGTGGGTGGGGGCCTTCCCCATTGAGTCCTGAAGGGCAGACAGCCCTAGCTCAGCACAGCCATGGGGTAAAGCTGCTGTTGGCTGGAAAGGTCCGGATGATTAGTCTGTGGTTAGCATTGGGTGGATGAACTGAGTTGGCAAGCAATTTCCATGAGGAACAGTACATCATGCTCCATTGTATGAAGTATATTTCCCACAGTATAAAGGCTAAGTACTGTATGTTTCTACACTATTTTTAAAAGTTAGCTTGTATAAATGCTTGTAGCTGTTTGTAGAAAAAGGCACTGGGATTTAAGATTGAGCACCACCATCTGACTCAAAAGAGAATTCAGATTATTCTAGACTAATAAACCTCTTTTTTCAGACTGAGATTGTAAAGTATTAGTCTGGACCAACCTTATTCACAAAAATGAAAGAAAAAACAGAATTAATGTCCCATAAATAATTTGAAAAGCTCACCATAAACCTCAGTGTCATAAATCCTTGCATCACTTCAGGAGGGATAGGCCAAGTGAAAGGGTGTAGGAGTCTTTCACCTTAAATAGGGACAACTCTAAAACTTCCTGACAGTACCAAAGCATAATTGTATTGCAAACATGAAGGTAGTTTAACATAGACTAAAAACACATATGCAGATTAGTGCCAATTAATTGCAGTCAATACTCAAAGACATGATGTTACTTCAATCACAATTTGAGAAAGGCAACTTCCTTCGTTTAGATTTTTGCATGTTTTCCTGTCTCCCCCTACTTTTGTACTGTAGCCTATAGGAGAACAAGCAAGCAAACCTTTAAAGTCTAAGTCATCTTTAAAACGTAGATTCCTTTTCATGAGTTTAGATAAAATGGGCAGGGTCAGAAATTATTTACCTCCTTTTCAATTTGTCTTCTGTGAGGTTCATGGAATTGACTTATCAACTATCAGCAACCAGAATAACAGTTTTACTCAATGGCTACTGTTCAGACAGTGATTGACAAAGGTGATCCATCTCCCCACTTCACCACTTTACTTGAGACCTTCTGCTATTTATCTGGAAAATAAAGAATCATTTCAGTTTAGTTCCCATCTGATTAATTGAGAAAAAAAAAAACCAAACCACCAAACAAAACCAAAAACCAACCAAAATCAGAAAAACCCCACCAACAAACCAGAATAAATACTGATTTTGTATGAGAGAACAGTAGGAAGCAGTTTTCTTTCTCTCTGGAACAAGGTCACCTTTTTTACTTGTAGCAGCATTAAATGCTGGGAAAAGATCAGAAGCTACTTTGGTGGTTTTTTTCCCACCTTTTCCTTTATACTGCTTGAATATCGTATATACAAGATGGCATTACCTGAAAACCTTCTGAAACAGAGATGTCAGGGGTAAAAAGCAAATGTAAAAAAGAGGGGTAAAAACCCCCCACCTACATTTTCATCACTTCTCTTCCTGTGTTAGCTTCTTTAGAGTCCTGATGGCTCTTCCAGGGATTCCTTTTGACTGGGCATAGCCTCTAAGGCTTCACAGAGCCACTCTTCATGCATGTCCAGATTGACCCACGTTTAGGGTCTCAAAACCTTGGTGTTATGTAGGTAAGTGTGAGTCCCAGTGGGAGCATTTTAATGAAGTCTCTAACCAGCTCAAATGGCAGTGGTTATTTCTGAGTTCTGCCAACACCATTGCAGTCTAATACTTAAGTCTCCCTAGGTAGTGGAGTCTAGTGCAGGGACAACAGCGTGCTGTACGTTCAATATTTGTGCGATTTTGTGCTATTTGACCAAAGGACCTGTCCTACTTATATTTCTAGAAAGTAGGATACAAGGCTATATAGGTGAGAGATCTGGTAGAAGACATTTAATTAAACAATTAAATTATATGTGTTCTTAATTCTGAAACCTTATCTTACTAAGAAACAGAAAAGTAAAACACTCATGTATTCATTTCTGATTTATTGATTTTAATTTTTCCTTCCTCTGCCTTTCTCACTAGTCACATACTTTCAGTAATAAAATGGAGATAAAGCAAGAACAAGAAATAACAAGTATCTGTATTGAAAACCAGTTTTCAGATAACATAATACAGACTTCTCTGCAATGTTAAAAAATAGTTGCATAAATTTGTTGTTGTTGTTGCTTTCGCTGAACTATTTAAATATGAATTAACATCTGTGACTGCTCAAAGTAATCCCCAAGAAGGCAGTGTGCTTTCTTAGGCTATATTGAGCTCCTATATTGGAAGGAACAGTATTGCTCCTATGAAGGAGGAGATTTAGCAGTCAAGATAAATCTTTTCAGCACTGGAAATTGAAAAAGTATTGCATTGTAAATGCAGCATAATACACCAAAAGCGCATGTGGTGTGTTTTCTCTCTATCTACAACTTTCATGTCCTGGATTCGTTTGGTTTTGTTTGGCTGTTTTATTTACTGTTGTTGTTTGGTTTTATTTATTTGTTTGTTTGTTTGCTTCCCTCTGGTTTTCAAATTGTTCATTTAAAACCACTACAAAGAATACAGCAGAAATTGCGCTATTTCTTTTTTTTTTTTTAATTTTAAATCAAATACTGCCTGTACCTGCATGGTATTTTATGATAAGTGGCAAAGAACTGGACAGTGGGTACTGTAATGAGGTTGATGAGAGGTTGAATGCTACAGTGATATCATGCAACTTGTCTGATTTGGACTTCTCCTAGATAATATCCTCTCTTGTGGATAATTATAAAGTTCCTACCAGAATGTTAAGAAGCCAGTGTTCTTTATCACCACTTAGTCACAAATTAATCCAACTTCATCAAGATATTATGAGAGGGGTTTTTTTTAAAGACTTCAGATTTGTTAGCATATATTCATCTTAAGTTTTGATTGGTACACTGCAGTTTCAGGTCCTAACATAACTAGAATCCCTGAAATTTACTGCTTTTACTTTTCTTGATAGAAATGTTTTGGCATTTGTGAGTTACAATGCCATTCATGACTGGTAAGGCCATTTTTTTCAGAAGTCCCTTATAACAGCCGTTGCTGGTAACTACAAAGGAAACAGACATTGTCACACAGAACAATGACTGCTTTTCAATTTTGTTTTCATCTGAAACATTCTTGCACATGGTGAATCCTCATGTAATAGATCTGGTGACTTCATGTATACATTAAACAAGTTGTGATAACTGCAGATGCAGCAGGCAGGACAAGTCATAGGAATGAGATCTTGAGAAACTAGTATCTGTCTACAATTGCAAGGTATTGACAAATGACCCAGAGAGCCTTAAACTGAAGCCTGCCTTCTTTTCTTCAATCTTTTTTAATTCTATACACTTAGGAAGTGTTGCATGTAGTCGTAAGATACAGACATGCAAGGATATTTGTACTGATGTTGAATAAGATATATGAATGGAAACACTTTTCCCCATTATCCCTTAGGTTCTGTGAGGCAATGACTTGATAAAATACACAGGACATAATCTATCTCCTGTTAGTTGACTTTAATGTTTTTTCTGGCTTTTCAATAGGAATCAGACAAAATATCTATGCAGTAAGTGCTAATCTTAATTTTTTTTTTTTAAGTAACTATGTATGAAGGAGAAAAATTAATTCTTTGGAACATTGTAAGATATTCTTATGAGTCCTGTGGAAAGAGATATTTGCAAAGATAGGTGGAGTAGCATTTTGTATGGTCAGCTCTTTTAAACTTGATTCTAGTGCAGCATTTTGATGTCAGCATTGTATCTTGGTATGCAGCGATAACCTGATATGCAAATTCTGTGTTAAGTAGGTTAAGATATTTGTTTCTTCCAGAAAGTTTAAGAGCTACTATTCACCCTTTTTAGCTGAAAGCTTTTCTTCATCTATCTCCTTCTCATTTCACAGAAATATCACCATTTTTCTAGATAGTTTTGATATGTTGTGTTGCTGACATAAGCTTTGAAGGAAAAAGCAAACAGTTATTGCCTACACCTTTAATGAGAAACTTCTTGAATAACATCAAGACTAATTTGGATGAACGCTGCAGGTATCCACAGAGCAGAAGTAATATCTTTTGCAAAAAACTACCATAAAAAGGTCTTTGGGGAAGATACAATCTGCCTTGTACAGAGATAAAGCCAATTCTATTTCCCACTCTCCCTTAAATGTAAGCTGCTTAGTAGGGTATCTCAAAAAAGGATAAAATCTAGAGATTAAAAAGTCATATGACACATAAATCAAAAGAACAGAAGGGGTTGAGAATGAGTTTGTAAAGAAGTAATTTTTAGCATTCACTATAATTGGTCTGCTACAGTACTTATCCATTATCTGCTTTTTTTAGTTATCACCATTTTTCTGGAACATGATGGATAATTGTACTTACAAATTTGAAAGTAAAATGTGGCATTTGCATAAAGAATTCATTTTTAACTCAGTTTCACCTTTACACTTTTTAGCCTCGTCTTGTTAGAAAAAGGCACCTGAAAACCAAAGTCAGTTTCCATAAGGGCATATCTTATATTGCTGTAAATCACAAGACCTTTTGACTTTTGAAAGGTAGCTTCCTACTCTGTACAAGATTTCTGTCCTCTGTATCAATGTGACAGCAACCTCAATTTGATACTATAATATAACTGACTAGAGAAGCTGGCACAGTATCTTTGAGGATTCAAAATGAAGGTAAAAAAAATATCACTTCAAGAACATGTTCAGTATTTCTAAGGAAAGCATGGGAAGAAAGCAGAAAACATACAAAACTTCAGCCTTTAAATACCACAAACAGCTGAAATACGCACATCACACAATCAACAATAGAGGCCCTTTTGGTAAGAGCGATTTATCATTAGATAGACATGTATTATGATAGATGATGGGACACAGGAGAGCCTGTTTCTCTGCATGCGTTTGAAGAGATATCTGCTCACATGAAGCATTAAGGTTGCTAGACAGCGAGACTTAGTAAGGGATTTAGTAGGGCATATCTGCACTTGGGTTATGCTTCCCTTTCAAATACTTACATAAACAAATACTCATAAATGTGTGCCTGCTAAATGCTCTTGCCTCTACTCTTCCAGCAAAGGTAGACAGATTTCTGGGCTTGTTCGGTTTTCCTACAGGCATTCTTCTGTTTTCCTTTGTTCACCTTTGTGTGCATCACTGTAGCATGTGCAGTTTCTTCAGAGCTGGTAGCAATTATTCAATTTCAATTTAACCTTTGAAAAATAGTCCTTCCATGAAAATACCATAATGACTGTGTATAAAATAAATAAATAGAAAAAAATAAATTTTTGTTATGCTTAAGCCTGCATTTGAATATATATACTTATTTTTTTTTTCTCCTTGCACTTATTTGGTTTTTTCCACCTCTGGTGCTTCCTCCTATTTTAGGGCTGTAGGGACATTCTCAGCAGAATTAAGTTGGAATAGGTCTCCTGATCTCAGAAAAACTCAGGCAGTTTACACACAAATAAAAAAGGAAAACTTCATCTCATCTAGCACCTGGACATGAGAACTGGTTTAACACTTAACAAATCATGTCTTAAATATGAAAAAAACCTGCAAAACTAGTGAAACTACTGTAAGCCTTATCTCAACTGTGAGAAATATAACTAAAAATATATTTAGATTAAATTTGCCATATTTCAAATAGCTTTCTCTAAATTCACTGATTTCTTGTTTGTGTACTTCTCCTACTATCTATCTTGTTTCCTCTTTGCCTCTCATTCATGTTTTCATAGCTTTCAGCTTTTTCTTGTCAACCACTGCTGCAGTTACTGTGGTCTTGTTCTCCACATGAATTTGAAGATGCATGGTGGGATTCATCTTGCCTAGTCTGGCTGTCCCAGACTGAGACAGGGAAGTCTTAGTTGGTCCCTTAGACTCTCTTTATCAACAATTCAAAAAATAACTAGCTACACAAGACTACATTCATTTAATTCTAATAAAGGACAAGTCATTCCCACTATTTAATTCTCACCACTAATTGTCAAGGAAATGAAGACACACTAACTTATACTCAGAGATCCAGCTATTAGATGCTCCAGTGTCATGGATTTAACCTCTAATTTTCTTCTTTTTAATTATTTTTTATACATCACCTCAAAATTTATCTTGTAGGTTACCCTAAGAGGATAGGTGAAGTATCAGTATTACAAACACTGTTCTTCCTACGGCTAGAAGTTCCTTAGAAAGGTGTACGCAGTGTGAATCAGGCTGCAATCTGTCCTCCATTTTTTGGTAGTTTTTTTTTTTTATAAGTGTTTCCTTTTTCTGACCCTAACTATATGTTCTTTTATCTTGACTCCGGAGTTTGCGTTGTCCCAGAAGAGCACAGCTGTCAGTTTTAAAATCAAAACTCTTTAACACGGCTGTGTCTCAAGCCATTAATATGCATAACACTAAGAAAAGTGTGTTTCTCAATTAGAAGCACAATGAGAAACAATGCTTAAGGTGTGGAGTGAGTATGTGCATATGCACATGTATCTATGCCTTCAGCAGTCAGAGGGTTGCGGGGGAGGGGTTCAGCTGACTAGCAAAAATACTTGTCATACAGATTCTCAGTCATCTGGAATAGTTTCGAAAACCCTTCACTGTTTTCTCTTGCTCCCAAACTTCCATTAACCAGTGCCTTCTGGTACAAGTCTGTGTGGGAGCTGCGGTCCACTCAACCTACACAGCCAGAAAGCTTAACACGTATCAGGAACGAGACATTTTGGAAATTGCCTATTTGCCTTTTCCCAGTAGAGTCAGTCTTTTACACATTTAGCTGCCACATTTAGAAGTCAAATGCCTTTATTATGATCATTCATTGTCAACAATGTGCTCTGCACTATGTAATATATAACACTGCATGCAGGGTCTTCTCTAGGGACAAAGGATGTTCTTTAGTTAATGTCAGGCGGTGGGACTTTAGGGATTTTGAAGGCAAAATACCTTCTTGGGCTTTACAGGTAAAACAAGAAAATTATCAGTCTTTTGAACCAGACAGTGCAATCCTCACAGCTCCCTGTTAGAGCAGGGTTTTCATTTGGTTTGGATGTGCTTAGGTTGTGGACACAATTGTAGACACTTTCTCAAAATAAGTCAATACTTACACTACACTTTGCCATTGTTTGCTTGTTTCCAGAGGAAGACATTGTCTTTTTGTATATTTTAAGATGGGAAGTATAGTTGCAGAAGGAGTAACATGTCCTTTATCTTGCCGTAAGCCAGTGACTGAAACAGAACCTACACTTTTAACCCGCCTGTGTCCAGAAGCTACATTTCAAATGATGGTGTTTTGGAAGCAATGCAAATGGAAGAAAATTTTTGACTGGTGGAGTGTCATACTAAAGGTGTACTGTACACATATTAGTGCAACTGCATCATGCCAGTGAACTCAGAAAGTCTACTGAACCCTGTGATAAAAGGCAGCAGTTGTATTGTCCATCAACAGCCTCTGTTGATGACATTTGGAAGCATTTGCAAGAATCTGAGATTCCCAGTGCTGCTGCTTCTTCTGGCTCTTCAGTTGCTATAGATTGACACAACAACCATTTGTAAAATACTTTCTCCTGTTGTTCCTTATAGGTAACACACTGAACTGTTGCACAGTTGCTTCACATTAATTCTCAGTGTAATGGATTAGGTCTTCTTCATTTAACTGTAAGGTATATGACAACATTCTGGAATAGCCACTGAAGATGAGATAGAGATTGAGTATAGTAAATGTAAGATAGCTACTGTAATGTCAGCTGGCAATAAACACACTTCTAACAGATGAAAATAAGCATGTCTAAAGGTGCTATTTTCCAACACTGTAAATGAAAACGAAACTTAGAAATAGCTATTATTAATCCATTTAGTGATGGATGCTACTATTTTTCAGCAGTGTTCAGTTATTTTATAAGGGGCCATGGCTTCATAAAAGTGAATTGCTACTCACCCAAGCAGTCCTAGTCACTCTGCAGGGAAGAAACACACAGTAATTGCCATACTGGGTAAGAATGAAATACTACTTAACACAGTGTATCATTTACAAACGCAGCCAGCACCAGATACTTCTCATAAAGATTAGGGATATCCTATGATCTTGGAAAAGGAGTCTTCCTAGATTTTTTGCAAGAGGTTACTGTTAGCTTTGATGCAAGTTTAACAATCTAGTGGTTAAAGTATGAGAGGTCAAAATTTAAAGTGTATTACAGTGATGTTAACATCAGTAAACAT
This sequence comes from Nestor notabilis, assembly GCF_000696875.1. Lineage (NCBI taxonomy): Eukaryota > Metazoa > Chordata > Aves > Psittaciformes > Psittacidae > Nestor > Nestor notabilis. Next base: position 15,972 of record NW_009911463.1, on the reverse strand, counting down.
CACATGCACTTCATTTTCATTAGAAATACTGTTGACTTTCATATATGAGAACATGAGGATAATGCTAACCTATGATAGCTGATTTTTAAAAAACTATTTGCCCTAAATTGCTGAACTATGAACTCACTAATTTGTTTGCAGCTATTATTAACATACTTTTTTCCCATTAAAATGCAATCATTATATTCTACTCAACAAAGAAGTGAAGCCATGGGGGAAAAAAAAAAGTGGAAAACAGTTTTTGAAAGCATTTTGATCACTTCAGGGCAGGAGTAGGACCAGAAACCAACATCCTATGCCCTGTGACAGGGCCTTGACCATGGGCCACACTCTTCTCTGCAGCAGCTGGTAATGATGTCAGAGAATAGTCAATCATGCACTTACCCTTTTCTGCTGAAATACAATCATATTCCTTTGCGTTTTCAAGACCTCTTTGCTCTTCTCTTCTCTGTATCCAATTTTGGAGATGAGCCACTGGCAGTAATACTGGGCTTAGTGAGAACTTGTTCTTTGTTTGTAGAGAAATCATTTTATTAGAGGTGGAGGATTAAGTATTACTATCAGAAAAAAAAACCCAAACAAACCCAAACCCAAAAACCAAACAAAAAATCCAACCAACCAACCCCCCAAAACCAACCAACCAAACAAACAAGCAAATATAAAAACCCAAAACCAAAAAATTAACAAAACCAACAACCACCCAAAACCCCACAGAGCTGGAAGATTAGGCTGCAGATTATTTCACCACTAACAAATTCAGTTACGTGCTAAGAGTTAGTAGTACGGGATGATGTTAAATTGTATCATTATTTACAGCTCACAAAATTTACAGAATTATCGTGCTAGAGCATCCTATTGAAATCCTTTTCTGCTTCTTTCTCTCCCATCTCAACTGACATCTCTCTAGTTTCATTGGGGAAACTCTAACTAGTAACAATTCCAAATGTCAATATTGTGACAATATTGATTCATATTAAAGGAGTATGCGTATTTTCCCACGGTATTTCTTTTTATAAATGAATTCTTCTCATTTACAAAATTTCAGCTATGGAGAAGAGTCATACAGTATTATTCTGATATCTTCATGCCATACACCTGCCAAGATATGACTGGTCTTAATAATGCAGTTTTCAAGACATTGTCCAGTCCATCTTTTAAAACAAATAGTAACTTAATCCATAAATAAGGTTTCCAATATAACACATGGATGCATTTCTTACCTTTAAAGCAGGTGAAACTTGTGAATATAAGACCTAAGTTCTGAGTGAATTGGTACTGCTACAGATGAAAGTTGCTATATAAGAGGCTTGTGGGGAGAGAGAGAGCAGGAAAAACATTTTCTGATGTGGCTGTATGAATGTTGTGCTCTCTGACATGTTACTTTCCTGTCAACTTCCCCAAAATCCTGTTGAACCTGAAAGTACAAGAGAGCTTTCCTGTGCAATTTTCATTCTGTGTTTGCAATTTATGAACGTTTGTGCATGTGTTTACGGGTTTCAAATGCATATGTGCAGGTTTGAGGAATGGCTGGTTTTAACTATGTTTTAGGTTAAGTAGCCAAAGAGAGGAGTCTGGGTTTTACACACTACCCCCAAATTTCTGCTTAGTTTCAAAAGTAAAATGAAATAATTTCTAATATACTCAGACAGAGCCTACTCTAAACTGTAAAAACATAAGACATTTTTCTCTCCTTGAGAGAAAAGCCTAAACTTTTCGTTCAACAGTATTTTTAATACAACTCTTGCTCAAGAAGATTAATGTCATTAACTTTATTTCAATATTGTTCTTACAGCTTTTTTCTCTTCAAAGAAAATCTCTGCAATTTGTCTTGAAAACTCTAGTCATATCCAAATTATTTGCATTTTCTACAAATTGAGACTTATCTTTCAGTTTAGCCAATTTGTTTGGGAGTTTGCATTTTGGGGTAATCTTTAGGCCTTTTCTTTTTTCAATATGGAAAGGAGGGAGAAGAAATTCATAGTCAAAATTATTCAACTGCAGAAACTTACACAATTGCAAATCTTATGGTGGATTTAACCTGTGCTACAGGTGATTGCACAGCTGCTATACGTATATAATAATATGGGTTCCAGTTTTCCTTCAGACCCAAGCTCCAGTCACCCATATTCTGACATGTCAGCTGACATTAATATTCTACTCTTGAGTGATCCAGCTGCCTTCCCTGGCAGGAAAATGAGGGATTGCATTCAAGTCTTTTCCCTGCAGGCTGTAAGATGACCAGAACTGGCTAAAGACAGGTCACAGTGCTCATCTCATGTGTTCCAATACCCTCAAGTCTAAGCCACATTGCTCTTGCTGCCTTGACCTTGTTTTTTTACTACACAAGTTCATAAAAGGTGGACTGCAAGACAGCCCTCTAATTTCTGGTTGTTTCCTATGTACCTCTTATGTTAGGAGGCTGATTTGTATCATGGAGAAAAATTAAGTCTTCATTCATGCTTTGAATGTGCCCACAGTTGAGTGCACAGCATCTGGTGTGACTTCTGTAGCAGGAAAAGGAGGCAGTCTCCTAGGATCTCCTGTGCCTTAGCCAGCAGGGGAGCCACACAGACTTTTTTTCTTTGGTTGGTTTGTTTTTTAAAATAAACTCAGGAGTGTTTACTCTCTGCCATATTCTACTGTATCTGTGAAACAGGAGGGAAGCTGCAACTGGGACATTTCACAGCTCAGGCAGCTTTAAGTTTATCATGTCCCAGCTTCAGTGAATACAAAAACCACAACCCAAAGAATGAAAAGACCGTTACACACAGCTTGGCCTGAAATCCCAGTAGAGATAATTTTCAGGAGTCTAAGGCTCCAGAACTAATTCCTGAAGAGATCTTTCAGGGCCATACTCATTTCTCCCTTAGTCTATATAAATACATTGCTATGTAAAATCATTCTGACAGGTGTAGATTAGCTAGATGTATAGGCTCTGGTTAGCACAAGTGTTTTTTGAAGTACTGACTGGTCTGCAGGACTGGGCCTCTGCAGATAAGAATGACCAAGATACATCAAGGCATTCATAAGTCCTCAGTACAACCATATCTTTGTCTTTCACAAGATATGATGGGAAGCTACTTCTAGTTTAAGAGAAGGAATCTACTCTGATTAGTAAGGCTGCACATATCCCAAGTAAATTATTATTTTTGCAACTCCTGTCAAGATTCTTGGGATCCTTTTGTATTGAAATAATATCAAAGATTTATTATTTTGCTGTTCTTGAACCTTCTTACATTTTACTGAATATACAGCATATATCATATATCAAGGCTGCTGAATAGGCTTCTACTGCCCACAGAAAGCTCAAAAAATGTGTAGACGGTGTTTTGTGTTAAACTGCTGGTACTTCCAGTCTGTGCAAGACACTTTGGTTTTGGCTAAGGTCAGTAGAATGTTAAAGGACCATCTTTCCCTAAATTTTTGTTTCAAGGGTTCCTAAATTTTAGTGACAAGGTTTTATTCCAAAAAGAACTTTATCCTTGGGTTTTACTACTACACAGCTTTTTTGTATCTTCCAGCCAGAGAGCCCATCACAGAGTGCAGATGATTCTAAGCACAGGGCTGAAAATCCCACTGTCCTGGTTTCACTTTGTAGCTCTATTAGATATGTCTAAATCTACCCAGAACAGGGCTAAGCATTTTATAGAATGTTATTACAGCAGGTTAACGTGATTTCTCTAAAATGGGACACCAGTTGTTATCTATCAATAGCATAAATAAAAGTCTTTGACTCAGAAACTCATATTATTTTTTGTCATTGCTAGAGCAGAACAGACTAAAAAATTAATAAAATATTTGTTTTGAAATATTCTTTTTCCCCACCACATTTCGCTTAACTGCATTCATATCTGTAGTCCTATAAAAGGGTTGGATGCAAGTATTATACTGATGGGTGTGGATGCTGCACTGTTACATGACCCGGCACATAACTCTTCTGCAGGACATCTTCCTCTTTTTCTGCTTAACTCACTTTAAAAGAATTTTTTTTTTTTTTTTGCAATAGTGGTTAACTTCTATGACAATATCACCCATGGCAAGAAAATTTATACTGTACCTGAAGATATAACAATGACGTCTTATCTGCTATAAAATTACTATTTATATAATTCATTGTATAATTCATTGCTATCTTGTGGTTGATGCAAATAGGAATGCAAGAATCCAAAAAGAATGCATAAACCATACTTTATGTTTCATATAGCTAAAAGAACAATATCACTAGTTAATATTAACAAAGCTAGCGCTTTTTATGTACCATCAAAAGATCCTCTATGAATCACAGTTTCTTGATGCAGAAAGAGAGGGTTTGCATTACAAGGTACAAATACCTACTTGCAAATAATACATCATCTCCAGTTGTCCTTGACAGCAACACACATTACATTTAGAGGATGGAGCCATATGTCTCAGCAGATTCTGGCAGTATTTCATGTAGCAGAGGAGATATTCAGAATTAGCCTTGCACTGTGCATTGTTCCCTGTCCTTCACTGATTGAAGTACTAGCACCAAGTACAGCAGTGGGTGGTGATTTTCTCCTCCTCCAGTTGTGTGTGTGTGTGTGCGTGTGTGACTGTCTTCACATAAAACTTTTTCAAGTGACCATAAAAGCATCCTGTAGGCAATATATAGACAACCAACTAGCTGATAGGAAAATAGTCCTTTAGTATTCAGAAAACTGTTGTATATTAATTCACACTCTTCAGTAAATGACAGCTTGATGAGAAATACATTAATTTGCTCTTAGAAAACCCACTGTTAAAGAGAAATGTACCTTGCAGTTGGAATTTGTTTTTGTGTTACAGGTATTATTCTGCTTTAACTTCAGATTAGAATAGTAGCAATATCAATTTAAAATATCCAGAATGACTTATTTTTAAAGAGCACTAATAATGTTACGAGAAAATGGAAAATTAGTTTCTTGCTTCAATCTCAGTTGAAAAGTTTCTGGGAAAGCAGGGGAACTGAACTGAAAACTAAGTCCAACATAATATTCATTTAAGTTACCTAAGTAACCTGATCTGGCCTCAAACTGATCTTACTTTGAGCACAAATTGGGAGTAAATGACCTCCTGACGTCATTCCAACCTGAATTATCCTACAGTCTTACGATTTAGATATGATTTTCCAAACTTTAAATAGAGTTAAGACAGACCCCTGATCTGCTGGACCACTTCTGAACTAGGATTAAATTTCTATAAATAACCTATAAGGCTGTCATCATTTAGGATTAACAGTGTATCAAATTGCAATGCTAATTTCACATGTCTTTCCAGCATCTCAGCAAGACCCAGTTAAAATGTTCATGAATGCTGTGTTCTATGGATTTGGGAAGCTCTAAACCCAGAAACTCACAGTAATCCTAATGAGAAAATTGGTTTATTCCCTTCTACTTGTGTCCTGGTTTTGGCTGAGATAGAGTCAATTTTCTTCATAGTAGCTGTTGAAGTTCTGTGTTTTGGCTTTAGTCTCAGAACAATGCTGATAACACACCAATGTTTTAGTTGTTGCTAAGTAGCCCTTACCCTGATCAAGGACTTTTCAGTTTTCTGTGCTCTGCCAGTGAGGAGGGGCACAAGAAGCAGGGAGGGAGCAGAGGCAGGACACCTGACCCAAACTGGCCAAAGGGATATTCCACACCACAGCACATCATGCCCAGTATATAAACTGTGGGGAGTCACCCAGAAGGGACCAGTCGCTGCTCGGGTTGGGCTGGGTATCAGTCAGCGGGTGGTGAGCAATTGTATTGTGCATCGCTTGATCCCTTGTATATTGTTTGTTTATTTTTTATTTTTTGTGTGGTTTTTTTTTTTAGGGTTTTTTTTTTTTAGTTTCATCTCTCTCACACTTGATATTATTTCCCTTTTAATCATTATTACTATTTTTATATTATATTATATACTATATTTTAATTACGAAATTGTTCTTATCTCAACCTCTGGGGTTCACCTTTTTCCTAATTCTTCTTCTTTTCCCACAAGGAGGGGAAGGGGTGAAGTGAGTGATCAGCTGTGTGGTATTGAGTTGCCAGTTGTGGTTAAACCACAAGAATGTAAAACAGGGTTTAGTTCAATAATCAGTTTTAACCTTTAAACAGCTATAAGTACAAAAAATAATTTTAATTACATCATATGATGTAATTGTTACATATGATATAAACTTGATTTTGTCATTTTAGCTATTAATCTTAGAGAATAAAAGTTGTTTTAACTGTAAAACTAACATGATCTTTTTTTTAACTGTTTAGTGACTAATATTTCTTAAGTTTGTCGTTGTATTCTATCATAACAAATGTACTGTGTAAACCAAAATTATTTGAGTTGAGTGATGGAATTCCAAAATATTGAGTTCAGTTTTGTTAACTCTTTACAACGCAGAACAAGTGATACTTCCCTGAATCTGGAAACAGATTAGGCATAATGTAATAGAATTTTTGGCTCAGTAGAGGTGATTTTCAAGCTGCTACATTTAGTCCACACTTACTATCAAATGTCTTTAAGAAGAAACTGAATTTTATGTGGTACCTGCATAGAAACTAAAGTGCTGAAATATATGAATTTCACATTGATTTTAAGACTTGACTCATATTCCTTTGAGACTTCCTAACATGGTAAAATATTTTAGCTTTAGCCTGTTAGGTTCATGCTATCATGCTTGTCACTACTTTTCTTCAGCTTTAAACCTCTTGTCATTTTGAAGGCAACAAGTTGCTTGATATATATTAGTTTTTTCTTTAGAAAAAGAGATTCTGAAAAGGAAAATGAAGAGCACAATTCAAAATCTGAAAGTGCATGTGTGGGATCAGCCACTTGGCAAAATTTAGTGGAAATAAGTAGAAATATGTCTGGTAGCACAAACTGTGGAAATGAATTCTCAAACTGTGTTAGTCCTTTGTTCTGAAAGTCCAAGAAATCCTTTGTCTGCTGATCAGGCAAATTTCGAGAAGCAATCTCTTTCTGAATACTTGAATCTGATCTGCTTTCTGTCTCTCCGAAATTTGTAGTAAGAAAAAATTGGAATGACTTTAAGTTTGTTTACTCCTCTAAAATATTCAGGACAGATGTATGAATTGTGACAAGTGTATACATCATGGGGATTTACTTGAATAAGCAATTAAGATCAATAGGGTCTTGTTGTTAGGTAATTTGAGCTTTTTCTCCATAGTCTGCCTCCCCTATTCCTTTTCAATGTCTACATGTAAATATAACCTGAGAAAATACACTGTGATGCTTGGAAAGACTGGTTTTGCAGATATTGTATGTTTCCCTTATAACAAGTGACAAAACCAAAACAACAAAACTAAACAAAACCAGTTGTACTAGAATTCAGATGAAATCCAAAGGGGAACATTTGCAGCATTTTTGTTTCCTTTTTCCTCTTCTCCTCGAAGGTCAAAAGGGGTAGGAGGCTCCCAGCAATGGGGCAAGAGATGGTGGCCAAGGCCCACCTGGGCTTTGTTCCCTGTCATAGAATCACAGGAAGGCTGGAGGTCGGAAGGCACCTCTGGAGGTCATCTGGTTCAACCCCTTTGCTCAAGCAGGGACACTTATGGCTGGTTGCCCAGAACCATGTCCAGACGGCTTTTGAATATCTCCAAGGATGGAAATTCCAATACCTCACTGAGCAACCTCTGCCAGTGCTCAGTCACCCTCACCGTGATAAAGTGTTTCCTGATGTTCAGAAGGAACTTCCTGTGTTTCAGTTTGTGCTCATTGCCTCTGGTCCTGTCAGTGGGCACCACTGAAAAGAAGCTGGCTCTGTCTTCTTTACATTCTCCATTCAGGTTTTTATAGACACTAATGAGATCTCCTCTGAGCCTTCCTTTTTTTCTTCAGGGCAAACAGACCCAGCTGTCTCAGCCTTTCCTCATAGGAGAGACGTTTCAGCCACTTAATCGTATCTGTGGCCCTTTGTTGGATTCTCTCCAGTATGTCCATGTCTCCATTGTGCTGGGGAACCCAGAACTGGACTAGATAGCTTTTTTTTCTACCATGGCCTCCACTCAGCTGCTGTTCTCATCTTTCATCTCTGAAGGATGTTGTCTCCAACTGCATTCTGCGTGTGGCCTCTCTTCTGTCTGCCTTTTGTTCTGGTCATGGCTTCTTTCACTGTACTGCCTTGGAGAGGAAGGGCAAGTGGTGAGTGCTTGTCAAGAAGAAAAGAAGGTGTAAGGGAAAGACATTGAAGGTATAGGAAAAACAGGTTCCCCCTTCTCAGTGTAGATGCTAGGACCTAAACAATTTTCACTGTCCAATAACAATGAGCTGTAACTTACAAAAATTCATAGCAGGGTCCATTACCTAAATATCATTTTCAAAAATAGTGAGAGCCTCTAAATCTCTGCAGACAGTTTATGAAAAACAAAACAAACAAAACAAATCAAAACAAAACAAAACAGGATAATATTTTTAGAATAGAGAAAATATCCCAGACTATATCTAAAATACAGAACCATGTTGGCTGATCTGTTAAAACATCATCCTGAGCGTTAAAAATGCCATCAGGTAAAGTTGAGCAAAATTAAAAGAAAATGAAAACAGGCCATACGATGTCAAAAACTGGCTAATTTTGACACACATCGTTACCATCCCAGATTGTAATGTTATGAACCTCGGTGTTTTGTGGATACTATTTAGTATCTCTTTCCTTTAACAAACATTTTTCTGATAATTTGGGAAATTGTTGGGTTACAGTGTCAGGAAAATCACAGCTGGAAAAGAGACAATTACAGATAATTTAGACATGCCTGTGCACTGAACTAGTAACAAGTACAGTTAGACCTTTCTGGAAGATATTTATCTAACCTCTTTTTCATACCTTTTTTGAAGGTATAACCTTCCTTATTAATATCTGGGAGAGTCTAAAAACTTTATATTTTTCTAATATGTATTCTGAATTTTTCTTACAAGGGAAAAAAAAAAGTCAGTTTTCTTCTAGTCCAACCTCCATGAACATGGAAAAAAACTTTCTTAGTTCTGTCTCTGTACGTTATTTAGTTAGTAGAAAACTATTATCCCTGCCTTTTAATCTTTGTGTATTTAAACTTAACAAGCCCAGTTTTTTCAGCTTCTTTTCTTATCTATTTTTTGTTGTCCATGACTAGACATTACCTAGCTTTTCCAAAATCTTGAAATGTGATGCCCAAAACTAGATGCAGTATTTCTTTTATGTCTCCATTAGTAATGTCTTAGATGACATAACTGTCTTTTGTTTCTTCTAGGTGAGATTTTAAATTTTTTTTTTCTAGTAGAATCACAGTTGTGCCTTCAAATACAGCTTGTGATTTGTTAACCATTTACTGTGGAAACATTCTGTAATTATATTTGGGTCTCCATCATCAAAGTCATTACTGAAAATACTGAATTATTCTGACTCTTTGGAAAGACCATTTTAATTATCCATCTACTTAGGCAGCAAACCAGTGAGTTTGATATATTCAGGCAGTTGTACATTTAATTTATGGTAGTTTTAGTCAGACCATACATTTTAGAATGATTATGAAAAATATCGTGTAACTTAGCCACTCCTAAAGTCAATCATATCTGGTATTTCCCTGTTTGCAGTTGGGTTACTTATCTGATCAAAAGAAGCAAGCCAAACATTTTGTATGATTTCTTCAGAAACATGGTGCTACTTTTATCACTATATATGCAGACATGCACTGTTGTCTGATCGATTATATTGCAAGTATAAAAATTTATTTAAGTATTTCCACTTTTTCTACTGCTATCATTCATCTATACATCAATGACCAAATTTGAGGATGGGAGAGGCTGTGGGAAAATATATTTTCACTTTCATTTCAGGCAGTATGAATTCCTGAAAAGAAGTGCTCATAGTATGTTGAATTCTTCTTCATTAAAATTGTCTGAATAACATCAGTGTCAACACACTAAAAAGAGATTTTTAAAGGAGAGAATTGGTTACCAGATTAAATGACTAACATATTTATGATAATCAAGAGACTGTACTTTCCTTTCTTTTAATTTCATGTGTAAACAACAGGTTAAAATTCAAACTAAAAGTAAGGAAAAACTTTTAAAATATAACTGTCCTCCTCGAATTTTTAATGGCTTTATTAAATATCAGTGAAGGATAGCCTCAGGGACATTTTTAGGACCTGGTAGGCTGACTTATTTTTTCTGCTTTAGTGAACCTTGTCATATAATTGCAAATAGATGTATTTCAGTGAAAATTTTGCCAGTTAGATTGACTCCCAGCATGTATAAAATGCATTGAGTGAATGAATGAAATTTTAGAATTATAGATTAACAGGACAGGGAAATCACAGATTAAATAAAATACATATTTTCTTTCAATTCAACATATATCCAACCATTGTGAGAACGGCAAAGAAATAGCAAACCAAAACATTTCAGAAGTCAAATGCAGAAAAAAATGGGGGGGTTAGTTAGTTAGAAATAAGCAGATATATTCTGTAGAAACTGTGTGTGTATATATGTATATACATACACATATGTACATATATATATTTATGTATACTTTTTTTTGGTCATTTTTATTTTCCAAATTATTAATTTGCTTGCAGCCCGGAAGGCCAATCATATCTCGGGCTGCATTCAAAGAAGTGTTGTGCAGCCCAGAAGGCCCATCATATCTCGGGCTGCATTCAGAGAAGTGTTGCCAGCAGTTCAAGGCAGGTGATTGTCCCCCTCTACTCTGCTCTGGTAGGACCACACCTGGAGTACTGTATGCAGCTCTAGAGTCCACAGTACAGGAAAGATATGGACCTGTTGTAGAGGGTCCAGAAGAGGGCCACAAAAATGATCAGAGTGATGGAGCACTATCCTATGACGAAAGGCTGAGAGAGCTGGGCTTGTTCAGCCTAGAGAAGAGAAGACTCCAGTGAGATCTTATATAGGCATTTCAGTACTTAAAAGGAGCCTATAAGAAAGATGGAGAGAGACATTTTAGCAGGTCCTGTTGCAACAGGACAAGGGGTAATGCTTTTAAACTAAAAGAGGGGAGATTCAGGCTGGATGTGAGGAAAAAATTTTTTACGATGAGGGTGGTAAAATACAGGCACAGGTTGCCCAGAAAGATGGTAGATGTGCCATCCCTGGAGACATTCAAGGCCAGGATGGCTGTGTTTTGGGGCAACCTGATCTAATACAAGATGTTGCTGCTCATATCAGGGGGTTTGGACATAATGACCATTGAAGGTCCCTTCCAACCCAAACTATCCTAATATTCTATGATTCTATGATTCTTCTTTTCTAAAGTGCTTACTTGTTTGCAACTGGTTTGAATTTTAAACTACAGGCAGTTTTTGGATTTAGTATAAAAACCATATTTTTCTTCAAACTGCTCGGAAATGCCGATGTTTCAGAAACTCTCTGAAGTCCATACAGTGGTAGAATGGAAATAAGAAAAATCATGTCTTTTCCTTTATTCTTTCTACTCAGTTGGAAAGTCACCCCAAGAAATTCAAGCTCCTATAAAATTGCTGAAAAAGTACTAATTAAATAAAATACGACATTTTCTTGAGAATAAAGTAACATTAGTACATAACAAAAGTAATATAATTTTCTTAAGGTAACTTGTCTTTGAATAAACTAGATGTAAGGTAATAATTATTCACTATAGTTTGCAAAACTTACACTTCCAGAATTACCACAGCGTGAATCTCAAAAATTAGAGCCTGATGCCTCAGCTGCTTCAAGTTGGATACCACAATGGACTTTGCTGACTTAAGTGAGTCCTAGTGAATATGCTCGTCTTTAATACCTTTGTTGGCCTTTAGAGTAGTTTGGAATTGAACTAATTCATGGAGATATTCTTAAGAGGGGAAGTTCTTACGTTACCAGCTTAAAAACTCCAGCTGCCAGCTGTTCCTTCAATGTGTGAACATTGCCTTTTTCTTGCAGCCCATGGTATAACCATCCTATGATAAAATCTGAAACTGAAGTGTGTTCTGTGTATAAATACATCCTAAAGTGGATGTGAGACATGGAATATCAAGCCGTACTGGGTAAGATTTTTTTACATAGTAAGAGGAGGAAGAGTTTCCAACCTAAAATTGTTTAGGATGAGCATTAAAAGTTAGAGCGCTGCATTCTGACGTGCAATATGACAGTTTCCCATGGAAAAAAAAAAAAAAAGAAATAACATCTGCAACTCAAGCCACTTTCTTTCTGCCTCCAGAGTTGCACAGTCTTCTGACTGGGTCAACGGAAGTCAGATATGGTTCAAATTATTTATCTCCACACATATATTTTTCCTTGATATGACCTTCTTAAATCAATTCAGGTTAGCTTTTTAAATGTTCCTATTAAGAATACGTTAGGTGCTAAATTATATTTATATAATTTTCTAGTATATCATCCGGTCAGGCTGTGAACAGCAACTAGAGGCGTAAACGGTATGTAATTCATTACCCATTAAAGGTCTGACTATCAACACCTTCATGTTATTACAGTTAACTTGCTCAATAGCTGATCAAATCTGCAAAGCTCAACTGACTTTATTTTAACAAAAGTGTTTTACCTAGAGTGGTGCAATGGAATAAGCACAGGTAGGTCTGTTGTTCTTTGAGAAGGAACACATTGCACCCTTTTTAACCTTCAGTGTATTGCAACAGTGAAAACAATGGTTGATAGTCTTTCATTAGGTTTCTTCATAGTTAATTTAATGCTAATATTTTTTAACTCCTAAATGTTCATTACAGTGCTCAAACATGATAACTATATTGCAAGATTAACACTTTATTTAAGGAATTCTACAACGTACAGGCATTTAGGTTCTGTCAAAACTAAAAACCATCTTTGATATGTTGGATTGGAAAACAAATTTCTGAAATATCACAATAGAAGTTCTTATTTCAGTCAACTTTTCAAGAACTGGAACAACTCAGAGAAAGATTGATATCAGAAGAGGTACACAGGCAGAATTTGACAGATCTCTCCATCTTTGCTTCACTTAAACCCCCACATTTAAGTGAAATGATCATTTACTCAGATAAGCAACACATATGTCTTATCTACAATCCCCTATGAGGTATCTACACTTCTTGATCCAATAAATAATACCATAATGATGGAAGTCTACCATGAAAACAAGCTCTTAATGTAGGTATTGATTCTGAGGGGTCTCTGTGTCAGTGGGACACCAAAAAGGTATGAATCTGTCTCTGTGGCTGCTCCTGAGCCACAGCATTTCAGATTTTGTCCTACACAAACTGGCAAGTATTCACCACCATTCTGAAGTAAAATGGTTGCAGATCTATATTTCCTCTTTCTCAGCACTTTTCCTTGAGAAAACTTTATGTAGTCAGTGAGTTTCTAAAGAATAAGAAAAAAGCCATCCTGTGATTATAGTAATAGACTTCCAGTGTGACCTCTGACGATTATTCCACCTGTTATCAGTGCTTTTCTAGACGTCAGATCAGAGTGGCTGGTGGCATAGGGCTTGGAAAGTTATTTTCGGTCACTGCTCTTGTTATTAAAACTAAGGTGAGTTCAGTTTTGGTAAAACATTTCACTTAAAGCCTTTAAGTCTGCAAAGCACTTATGCAAATGTCTAATTTTAAACATGTGAATGGTACTATTAACTTTGATGGGACTATTCGCATACCTAAAGCTAAGGACATGCTTAAGTGCTTTGATAATAACAGTGAAGGAGGGGGAAAGAACACCCATGACCTCCATTTACATTATTGCTTCATTAATTTTTTTATTTATAGGCTCCTTTGTGGCATTCATCATCACAATATTGGAGCACGTCAAGAATATTAATGTTGCCATTCATTTGCCTTTGCTTGACAACTGTTGTGCTCCACAGAAAAGAGGAAAAGAGAATTCTGTGGAATACTGGATGGCTTCTGTAGGCAATCATGACAAGTTCTTAATGCAATTAAAAAAAAAGTTATTAAAATTTCCCACAAACCCCTGAGACTCTTAAAATTATAGAGATTTGAACTTCAGCATGCCCTAAGCTTTTCTACAATCCTAGTTTTCCTCTTCCCTTTTTTTTTTTTTTTTTCCCCAGAATAAACACCCCCAGATCAAGGAAATTCTGGTAAACAGAAACCTTCTAACGTTTTCTGTTTTATCAAAGTAAACCAAAGGAAGCTGTCATGCTTTTAAAATGTTTGCTTGAAGTACACTAATCACTGTGTGATTTCTTTTGCTATTCCACTGATGGTATGTTATAGGTCTCACCCTGAGAACTTTCTCTAGTGTAAAGTGTAGGAACCATGCATTTAATTCAAGACATTCATATTGCTTAAAATGTAAGCAAGATAACTGTCCTTCATAAAAAGTAATAGCCATGCCACAATGGAATAAATTTTGGAATCTACTGTTTTGCTCCCATCTGATCCTTTCGCTAACACTGGAAATGCAAATTTTATTGGCTGACAGTGCTATAGGCTGATGAATGTGAGAACCAGAGGGCTGAATGCAAAGTAATGCCTCGCTTCTCAGGTGGAACTACTGATTCTCTTGGGTGCTCTCCCTGAGTCTGTCCCCAGTTCATTACTGACAGAAAAGATTAGTTAAATGTGCTTTTTACAAATGTTATGGACTACAATAAACAAAAATGAAATATGACATAATTAATCACTTAGGCAGGATGATTACAAATTCCATCTAGCAAATTGAAAACTAAGCTATATAGTTATCAAACTGATACTGTTTAGCAGAAATATTTGTGATAAATTTGGAATTAGGGTCTATATATTCTTGTAAGGGTGAGACTTAAGCTCTTGGCATTTTCTGCTGAATGTAACACCCAGTTAGGTGGGCTGCATAGGATGGATCCTATTCTTAGGTTGATTATTGACCAGCTGGTGTAGGCAGAGCTGTGTTTCCTGTTTGCCCTGATACACAAACCAACATTGGTCAAAGAGTTATATCCCCATCACACTGTAGCTTCAGGTATGTTGAGGAGTGATGGTAGTTAGCTTTGGTGAGCCATCATATCCTGTCAATGCTTTCTGAGCTGGAGCTGACCTGTGGGCAGCCAGGCTAGACAGCAAAGACAGAATTAGCATGATATACCTGCATGCTTCTATGTGTACATGAAGCTCAAGTTTCCCAGCTTTTTCATTGTGAATTTTAATTTGGTTTGTAATATGGTTAGCTAAATTTGAGTTTGAGATTCTGCTACTGGAGAGCACTTAAAAGTTGTAGTACTAAACCTCAATCAGCACTCATGAATTTAATGCTAAGTGTTTAGGAATTTCATTGTTAAATAGTTACACACCAATTTTTTACAGAATTTACAGATTTTTTATAGAAGCATCAATTACTTTGTTGCCTAATGGCTATAATAAATCACAAAGATAATTTTAGCTAATATGTATCAGCTCCATTTAGAAGGAAATATTAAAAACTTGTTCAATTCTATGGTATAATCTGCCATACATATTTTCATACCATTTTTATGTCTTTTAACAACCTTGACTTCAAAGAGCTTTTGTTGTATATAATTACAAAATTATTCCACCTGTACTTTCTGAACTTGTTGCTAAGTATAAGTAGAGTTTTTTCCAATCTGGTCTACTTCACAAGTTATGCAGCATCAGATTTCCAGGGTGATTGTGATGTGAGACTCCAGTGAATGGAACACTTTGCATGTTACCCTATTAGAAAGTGTTAGAAATTAATGCAAAAGGTCAGTCTTATTACAATTTGTGAAATACAACGTGTTACAGCACATTAGGAATTGGAATATATCAAAGGCTAATATTCTAATACTTCTTTTTTTCCCCTAAATAGAAACAGAAGAAACTAGAACTTTAACATGGTTAAAGGTTTCTGAAAAGGCTTAAAATTATGCAAATGTATTCCTTTTAAACATTTAAACCTGCAAGTAGAGCTGTATCCAAGACATACAACCATGATCTTGAATCTCAAAGAGACACTAGGGAGGTTTTTAGAGCAGAATTTTTTATTAAAGAAATTTTTAGTAAATAAAATTTGTGTTTTTATTAAATTTAATAAAATTTT
>NW_009911462.1:0-1435 GCF_000696875.1 Nestor notabilis | reverse complement strand
TGTGAGGAAAAGAGTCCTGGGATAATTCAGGTTTTTTTCTTCTTACAGGCTGGTGACTGGAAAGTGAAATGAAGTTTGAGGTTCCTCTGGTCTTGGTTTCCTTGCAAGGAATATGTGATGTTGGGGTTTATTTCTCATGAAATACTGTCATTGACTTGTGTGCAGGAACTGTGGAAGAACCTACATGAAAAGATGAGGATTAGGGGAAAATCCCATTGTTTCAGTGCCCCATAGGCTTTCTCTCTTGACATGAACTGTTCATGTTCTAGATGATACAACTCCTATTTTGCTGCCAGTGGTTGAAGAACCTCCTCCCACACTTGACCAGAGCCCCCTTTACCTCCTTGTTCCTCAGGCTGTAGATGAATGGGTTGAGCATGGGGGTGATCATGGTGTAGAAGATGGAGGCCACCTTATCGAGGCTCCTGTGGCTGGCTTCCGATCTGTTGTTCCATAGAACAAGACAAAAACCATCAAATGGGAGGCACAGGTCTGGAAGGCTCTGGCCCTGTTCTGTGCTGAGCACATGCTCAGCACTGTGCGGAGGATAGAGATGTAGGAGAGCAAAATGACTACACTGGTGCTCAACTTATTGATGGTGATGAAAGCAAAGATGACCATCTCACTGCTGTGGCTGTTGGAGCATGCGACCTTTAGCACAGTAACTTCATCGCAGAAGAAGTGGTCGATGTGTTTGAGACCACAGAAGGAACCTCCAAACGTGCACCATGTGTAGATGATGGCACTGAGGAAGGCAAAGAGGTTACCAGCTGCCAGCAGTCACGGCTGGAGATGATGGTCACGTAAAGCAGGGGCTGGCAGATGGCAATGTGCCGGTCGTAGGCCATCATGGCCAGGAGGTGACACTCAATAGTAGCAAAGAAAGCAAAGGTGAGGAACTGCATCATGCAGGCAGAGAAAGAAATGGTTTTGTCCTCTGACAACAGGTCTGCCAGCATCCTGGGGGAGACGACTGTGGAATAGCAGATGTCAACGAAGGCAAAATGGGTGAGGAAGAAGTACATGGGGGTGTGGAGGCTGGGAGACACCCGCACCAAGATGATAATGCCAGCGTTCCCCACCAGAGTGACAACATAAATCAAGAGAAACAAGACAAAAAGAGGGGTCTGTGCACATGGGCTGTCAGTAATTCCCAACAGGATGAATTTGCCATGTGTGTGATTTCCTCCCATGACCAGGTGTGACCTGCTGAGGCAAAAGGAAGAGGAACATCACTCTGATTAAAAATAGAGATTCACTTTTGGACCATATACCACTCTAATCAATGACCATTTTAACTGTCACATTTTAGAATTTATCTCTTAAATGAAATGATATACATTTTATGTTTTTCAGGTCAAGAATTCAGAAAAGAACTGGGATGTCTTTGAATCAGCAAATGGTATTTTTGATTTTCTATGCTGGGACACTTAAA
>NW_009911461.1:21821-28155 GCF_000696875.1 Nestor notabilis | reverse complement strand
CCCCCCCCCCCCCCAGCCACTCAAACTGTGAAGCAACTTTGGTAAGGTTTTGCTCCTGAATGTCTGTTAATCTGGAGTAGCTTTTGTTCACTCACATATACTGTTTGTGTGGTACTTCCTGTAAAAATGAGACTTTTTCCTAGCAGTGGGCTACTGCCATGAGCTAGTCTTAAGTACTAGTAGTCTGGCTCAGGTTTGAAATGGTCCAATGGCAACTTACTTATTAATCAGCATTAAGTTTCTCAAGAGGAAAAGCCTGTGTCAATCCAGGGTGCTCATTTTGCATATTTAGCAGAGCATCTGCTGGTCCAAGATGGTGCCCAAGTCAGGTTTCGGTCCTAGTGTGTCCAGCCAGACTTTTCTCTCCAGCGTGTCAATTTTAAAAGGAAACTGTGATGTCCTCAGGTACACTGGGAGAAGCCCTTGGGACCGAGAGCAAAGTGTAGTGAAGTTTAGAGAAAGATGATGTTAGCTCTGTGCTGCTCATGGTAAATATTCACATTATTAGTTTGGCCTTCAGCGTCTGCTGTTGCTGCTTTATTTTGCAACGTTAAAATACGCCTTCAGGGCTAGTTGATGCACTGAGATCACCAGATCATACGCAGCTTACTGAAGCAGGTGGATTCTGCCCATCAAGCCACAGTTCCACTGTAGACGTGTAGTGAAACATTAAATGCTGAACTTGCATTTGCTCTCTTTGCAAGCTGGTGCTTGGTAATGTGTTGATAAAGGGGACATTTTGGCTTCTTCTTGCTCATCACCCTCAGTTCTGACCAAGTTCAGATGGGCAGCACTTGCATGCCTTGTCAGAAGGCTTAGTCTTTCCCAACTCTTGGTGGTTTTTTTTTTTTTTCTGGAAGCTTGTGCTATACAGGAGCCATAATTCACTTTGAATGAAAACTTCTCTTTTTAGCTTTTATCAGCCCAAGTGACTTTGCTGTCACCCACACCCACTGACATCAGCTAATTCCTTTGTGAATAAAATCATCATTGAAAAGCTAACTCCCTCAGAAAATCCTTTGAGCAGAATGCAAGCTCAGCAGTGGCCTATCACAACCTTAGTCCTGCATCTTCATTCCTGTGAGTATAAGAAGTACTGGTAAGATCTCCTTAATATTGAGAAGAGGGCATGTTTTACCCAGCTCTCCTTGTGAGGATGTGTTTCTGTAGCTTCTCAGATGGAAGGCGGGTGTCTGCTTGCGGTGTTAGCTTAGTGCCTGGCCTGACCTAAGATGGATATCTGGTACAAGTGAACAAGTTCTGCAGCTTTAATTGCAGCTTTGTGCAAATTGACTAGCTTATGTCTGACTCTGCAGTGCCATGTAGCGCTTGGAGCAGTATGCCTGGAGGGTCTGAGGAGGATGTGTAGGACTCCTGACAGAAGGTCATGAACACAAACAGGTGTCCAGAGAGATCTCTCAATTTGTGGAAATTGGTGATGATCTAAAGCACAACTAGGCCATCAGTGCCAGTCTTGTATGTTTTACTGGATCCCCTTAGGCTGAATTAGGATTTGAACTATCTAGTTCAAGATGGGAGCTTGTTTTACTGTAGCCTCTGGGAAAAAGTGTGTTTCTGAAATACAGATCCCGTTAAAATCAACGTATTTTCATCAGAGTAATTTTCTCTCCTCCAACTGAAGAAACAACCAGCTGGCTCAAACTGAGAAGGAGGAGGAATGTCTCCTCATTCACCAAGCTTTCTAGTTTTTTTCACAGTCCAAGTCAGTCGTTCAGGAGTTGGGTAAGTGCTACTAGGGTTAGTAGGGGTGTCCTCTGGGCTGGATCTGTTCTGCGAGAGTGTTTGCCTTGCCTTGCCTTGCCTCGCCTCGCCTCATTTCCCTTTAAGGAGCTGCTGCAGGGAAGCTGAGTCTGCTTTTGGCCCTGCCATCTCTTGTAGGAAGATGCTGCTTCCATTAAAGAGGGAGATGGTGCTGCTGTCATGCAGGACCAGGAATTTGGAGATGGGAGATGTACCCTCTGCATAGCTGGGACTTGTGTGTGATGATAAAGCTAGAGCTCCTTGTGCTGATAAAAAAACCAGTGATTGTCTTATATAAGCTTGCCAAGCTGTTTCACACAGTGTCCTTCAACTCTGTTTATCTGCTCTTTCTCCTATGCTTTCTCTTTTGTCAGAAGACAGACAAGTGGCTGAAGTAATCCAGGTCTCACTAAAGATTAGCCAAGACTGCTCTGCTCAAGTTTTACCACTAATTATGCAATACTTGTTTTGGCTTCTCAGCCCATGATGGTGCAGGGAAGAAACAGGCTTGCTGGAGAAGAGTCTAAGTTCTGTTCAGGTCTAGGTCTCCTCTTACTTTGTATTCTCTTCTTTCTTCAAATCCTTCTCTTCAGTTGAAAGTTTGCAAGAGAAAAACCTGTGCTTAAATAATGACCCTCTGCTCAATGCATACGTAAGGTCTTAGTTATTTGGAAAGTAGTTAACTCATTTGGAAAGTGCATTTGAAAACCATCTTCTTTTTTTTTTTTTTTATTTTATTTTTTTTCCCCCCTCTTCCCCTGTTTTAAAACAATTCAGCTGGATTTCTTGGGATGTATTTCGCCGGTCTCACCTGCTCCTTTACTCTGTCTTCTCAGGGAGACTGCTGTAGCAGGGGTGATGTTTTGGCTTTGGAGGGAGTTCAGGATGGCAGCAGCTTTGAAGATCTGAGAACCTCCCAGTTTGTGTTGCAGAAGAGGGCTAATTATGGTACTTCTGTAGAGATGAGATCAAGACTCCGCAAGGCAAACCTGGCAGTCTGGCAGAGGATTGAGCATAATGAGCAACAGTCACACTCTGGGACTGCTTTGGGGAGTGAAGTCTAGCTGTGTCTCAGGTTTTTCCATGGTCAGGTGGTGATGAGATTTGAAATGAGTCCCATCACTATGTACAGTTCTGGTGATTAGGCAAAAGGTGTCTCTCTAAGCCCCTAGGTAACACATAGTGACTGCAAAAAGGAGGGACTTCTGCTCTTACAAAGCTTTTATTATTCACACCTAAAACTGAGCCTTTTCTTGTCTAGAAAGGCCAGCTGGCTTACTATGCCCAGCAAAAGGCATACTGTGAGACAGAAAACAGGAGCAGGATTTCCGAGAATGTACAAGTACCCTTGCAGTCGTTCTAGCCCGTAGTCGCTGCCGATATGCGTGACAGGAGATGTTTTGAGATGACTGCAGCCCTGATATCCCTGACTGTGTTACAAATAAATGTACCAATACCACTTTATTTATTTATTTGCCAGTGGAAGAAAAGTCTGTAGTCCCTGGTTTTGTTCAGAGGCAGGAAAGGATCTCCTTGGGAAAACAATAGGTTGAGTGGAGGAGACTGAAATAGAAGAGCTCTTGATCTCCACTTCTGAAGGCATATTTGGAGTTGGGGATCCTTTCCTAAATCTGTCAGTCTTTACTTGCCTCCTGCTTGACACAAGAAGGTGCTGCTTCTTCTCTCTGCTATTTAAGGCTTTCTCTTCTTGTCCTGTGCCACCTTGCAGACTCCTACCCCAGTATTTGGTGGTGGTCTTCTCCTAGAGGTGACTGTAGCTTTTTGGCCTTGAGTTTTGTTGAGGCGAAGAGCATGAATGTGTTCAGTGAGCAGCCTGATCACAGTGGGCACTGCTGTTTTTAAATGGGGGAGCCAGCAGTCAGAGGTAGGTCGGGCACACTTCTGCTGCTGTTTGCGTGCATGTGCCATTCTTCTCAAACTATGCCTGGCTCTTGTGTAGATGATCACGTAGCTGCTTCTTTTGGAGTCATCTTTGGGGAGGGAGGTGTACGATTAGGCTCTCTTTTGGCTTGTTTCTTGCATCTGTAGCTATTTGGGCTGCAGTTGTTCCATGATAGTCAGACACATCCAAGATAAGGACATCTTATGTCACCAAGGAAAATATCAGTGGAATCCTTTTGTTCATCTGTAGTACTTGAATTGCAGAGTTTGTGGTTGTTCAGCTGCTTTTGTGCTTTGTGTTAATTGGATCTGTTACCTCTGATAGTCTTTTAACTGGAAGAATTGTACAAACCATGCCTGTCCTCATATACTTCATGAGCTATTCTTGATTGGTTCATGTGTCATGCTTCCAAAAATAGAGTTGATTTTTATGCTGTTGAAGTAACTGGTTTGTTTTACTGTGATTTTTGAGGCTAAGAGGATGGGTGGCATGTGCTTTCTCTGAGTGCAGCTTCTGCTCGATAAAGTGACTCTTTCTCTCCCCAGGTTGTTTCAGCTAGATCAGAAGACCAAGGGCCTGACTCCTAGTAGTCCTTAATGGTGCAGTTGTTTTATGTGTGCAAGTGGTTAGTTTTGTTGTACACAGTCTGAGGACCTGCACTCTTACCAGATAGATGAGAAAACGGAAGGCATTCGTCCATGGAGATGTCCTGGGTTGCTAAAAGCATTACGGTGAACTGTAATGCTTTTTTTCCTGCCAGTTTTTCTCTCACATACCGTGAGATCATGTATTGCCTTTGTGCAATTTATTTGTGTTCATGGACAATACTTGCGTTAGTGAAACTGCTTAAAATGCTTGAGCTGCAAAGAAAGATAGCAAGGCTGGTTGGCTGGCTTCTGGTCATAACTGCTGGCAGATCACAGTGTGGCTTACAAAAAGGGACTTTTTTAAGAGCAGTTGACATGGCTGGGGTGAGTGAATGTATTTTGCTACCCTAGTCTGTCAAATTTTACAGATATGAAGTGGCCACATACTCTTCCTTGGAAGTCCTTGGGTTGTCTTTCTAGTACTGCAAGGTGTTAACTTGTGGTATTGGTGTGGGTCCTGTTCTCAGACAGCTGTTCCAAGGAGACAGGATGGTTTGGTAAGTAAAACAGACATAGCTCTAGCCTGTGTGCTGTCCCTAGCACAAATGATCCAAGGTGATTTCCAAACTATGCCTGTGGAGACTTCAATGTGTGGAGTAGCTGTCAGTATTCTGGAAGTTGCTCTGATAACGATTGCTAAAATGTCACTCTTCATTTAATTGCATGCATGTAACTACAGTAGCTGCAGCTCACTGTATTCCTGTGCTTTGTTTCCTTCTTGCTGTTACTAATTTTTCATTATGCTTCTTGGAGCTTGCTATCTTTACTAAAAGCTGCGACCATTTTGCCTCATGTTCCTTTTATTTTTTTTATCTTACCTCATGTTCCTTTATGCTTTATTATCTTTCTTAGTGAGAGTCCTGCTTCTCATCTGAAGTAGTTCTGTCCAGTGACAAGAAAAGTCAGTCTTCCTCACTCATTTGTTTGCGGCACACATTAGTCCGTTCCTTGTTCCGCTGTCTGAATCAAGTGGGATGAGCTACATGCCCCTTGCCTCCCTCATCTTCTACCTTTCTACCCATTGCTTCTCTCTGCTGTCACATGGTATTTTAGGGATGGTCATTTGTGCCTAAAAAAGGATAATTCTTATCTTCTGAACACAGTAAGAAAATTTCTAAATCCTGTGTAGGAGTCCGAGCTCCTGGAAACCCCAGAAAATGATAGAGAATACAAACTTGCTCATCAGGTTACAGCAGTGACATGGAGAGGGGGGTTTCTGATCCAGTAATGTGACTGCAGACCTCAGAAACTGGTGGACACTGACATATCAGTTTACTTACCCCAGTCCTGAGGTGTTAGACACTCGTGTTCTCCCTGAAGTGCCGTTTGCAGTGCTGGTGTTCCTACACCAAATGAAAGCAAGGGTTTAAAAAACAAAGGGGCTGGTTATTTTGCAGATTAAACCTGATGAAAATTAAGAATGCTCCTATTCCAGCTTGTTTTGGTTTTGTGACCCTGATACCTCTTGAGCTGAATTCACAAATTCACCTTCTGTGCTCAATATTGAGTGCATTTGCAACATTAATACAATTTTGCCTTGTGCATGATTTCTGAAGGCTTGCTGTCTGTGTGACACATAGGATTGGGACTTGAAAATTAATGTATGTGTTTGTTTATTCAGGGAGAAATAAAAACAGTTCGGCTGTCAGTGGGACCCAGGTTCTAGCAGAAAGGAGCAGCCGGGAAGGATCTGCCCAGAGGATGCCTCGGCAGCCCAGTGCAAGCCGGCTGCAGAAAACAGGAGCTTCTGGAAAAAACACTGGAGGAGGCAACAGTACCTAAATAAGGCCTTGAAACTGGTGTATTTTGGTGCTTGGCAATGTATATAAACCATTTTGTTAAAACTGCTTGTGTTGTGTGTGTTAACCTGGCAAACATGGTTTGTAATGTATGGAACAGAGCTGATTCTTATTTCCAAAACTTCCTTTGGCAATGCAGAGTACTAGGTATTGACTGAAGGCACATGGGACAAAGAAGGAACCTGAAGTAGTGCTCAAGTTGCTCCAGAGATGTCATGACTCGT
>NW_009911461.1:6850-21790 GCF_000696875.1 Nestor notabilis | reverse complement strand
CTTTCCCTAAAATCCATTTTTATACGTTGATGCTGTTGTAGCAGTAGAAAGTCTGATTGGCTGCATTACGAGGTGAATAGTGCTGAGGCAGATCATATGTTAGCATCACTGAGCCCTGCAGTGATGGTAGTTTGCACTGGAAGCCTGACTGGTAGGGATGTGTTCTTGTACTGGTGGTTGCCCTGTTTCCTTCATGTGCATGCTTACTTGGGGCTTAGCGCCTTAATCTGAAAACCACTTTGACCTATCACATAGCATAGTCACACAACATTGCAATGGTGCTAATGTGATTATTGATTTATAAAGTATTACAGAACCCTTTGCCTAATGGGCCAGGTTAAATGAGGAGATTATGAGGAATAAGGGAGAGAAAGTTTCATTGCTCAATGTAAGGTACATGCAAGTAACTAAAACAGGTTAAGTGGATTTGTTAGAGCTTAAATGTTGCTGATCATCATTCCAGAGCGTACGCAGGCAAGTGGAGGTGTCTGCTGTGGCCTTGGTTAGCTCAGGAGCTGCTACTGAAATCCATTCTGCCAATTAGGAGAAAGCACCCCCATTTTTTGTGGGGGATACCTAAACTCAAGCAAATCTTACGAACCTGATTCAACATGTGCTAAAATTTCTTCCTGACCACAGGAAAAAGCTGGAGAGTACAATACTGTTTTGCACAAATTTCTGTGCACAGTATTAATGATGCTCAGATAATCCTACTTTGTGGATTCCCCTTGTAGATTAGTCTATTTCCTCCCCACCCTGTCTCTGACTAGGCCTGAGGCTGTTGCTACTTAAGGAAGACAGTGTGTTCACAGCACATGGCAGTCAGGAGGGACTGCTCCTCTGTGGGCTCTCCATGGACTGCAGTTCCTTCCAGGAATACCTCCTTGCTCTGGCAGGGGCACCTCTGAGTATCTGCTACAGTGCGGTTCTCTCCACAGGCTACAGGCAACAACCTGCCCCATCATGGCAGGCACCCGTTGTGATGTCTTCCATGGGCTGCAGGGAAATCTGCTCTAGTGCTGGCAGCATGTCCTGCCACTCCTCCTTCTCTGACCTTGGTGTTAGCAAGATTGTTTCTTCCATATTTCTTTTCCTCACTCTGAGCAGCATTTTGTGCTTTCTTAAACGCATTTTTACAAAGGTGCCACTTTTGTAAAGAGAGCCACCTCAGTTGCTCAGCCAGGGCCACCCCTGCAGCATCACAGCCTTGCCATGTAAACCCAATACATCCATCTGCGTAGATCAGAATTTTTTAAGGGTATGGGTATCTCCTGCTTTGATCTTGTAAGAGAATGTATCTAGTCCCCCAAAAAAACCCTGCAAAGCTCTACTGGGAAGCTGTAAGTTGAATTTGCTGGTGAAAAAAGAGCAGCTGAAGGGCTGGGTTTATTTTTCTGAGAACAATCATTGGTGCTTTTGTCCCTAGAACAGGGGTGAGCAGACTTGAGATGTGACTGAAACCTCAGTGCAGTATATTGACCTTCTTGAGAATAAAAAGTATCTAACAAACATGATTTTACCTGAATGCTCACTGCCTTCTCTCTTTAACTAGTTCCATACCTGTGTTTCTTTTATTTATCCCTCTTCAGCTTGGGGTACCTCATATGGTGTACCTCTGTCTCCAAGCCTTCACCACATCCTCCTGAGCTCTACAGCCTGCTGCTTCTTTCCTGATGTCCAGTTTTCCTGGGCAGGCTGTCCCGGTCTCCTTTCCCAACTACCTAGCTGAATGCAAGTGCTCAGTGCACTTATATCTGCAGCAGGTGAGGCACACGGGAGCTAGTGTTGCTTCGGAGCACCTTGATCTAAGGGGTTCTCCACTGTGCCCAACATGTCTGCTTTCTGTGGTGCAGTAGCTGCCTTGGTGGATGATGTGAAAACAGTAGAAATAACTTTCCTTGACTTCAGGAAGCTTTTCAGTATGGTATGGCATGACCCTGCAGCCTCACTGAGGAGATGGGCCAGGAGGGGTGGACTACAGGATGAATGGCAAGTTGGCTGAGCTGCAGCTAAATTGAGAGTGCAGATAACTGACACAGAAGGGTGCAAAGAAGGGGACTTCATCTTGCTTCAGAACAGCCTAAATCTTCTCAGGTGTGATGGTGGCAGAGCACAGGGTGCGTTCTTAAGCAGATATTGGAGCAGCTGTCCCTGCCAAGGCAGAGGCTTCAGCCCAGGTGGTTTTGGATGGTGGTTGAAACCCTACAAGTGCTTGGCAGTGCCTGGTGCCTCCCCCTGAGTCTGGCAGAGAGGGTCGTCCCTGCTGGAGGTGTGTGTGGTGGTGGTGGTATTGGAGGGTTGCATTACTACATCAAGCACTTACAGGAGGAAGTCAGCAGGGTAAGCAGTGTCAGGGAGCACCAGAAAGACAGTATCTTCTCCAACCCTGCACTTCAAGATCCCTGGACCTCAGCTGCAGTGGGGTGACAGGCAGAGTCTGTAGCAGATCGTAAGTAGAAACTACATGGAAGGCAAGGGCTGGAAGCTGGTGAGTTCTGCCACTGAGAGGGAGGCTCCTGCTCCACCTGAAGGCTTGCAACAGTGGAACAGATTCACTGTCCTCAAAGCTGAGGAGGAGGTGGTTGTGCTTTCAAATGAGCTGTCCGGGCTGACCATCTCAAACCATGCAAGGAAGAAGCACCAAGCAGTAGTTGTGGATGAATCCCTGCTGCAGGGCATGACTTGACTTGTCAGGAGAAGTGTGCTACTTGCTGGTGGGCCCAGATCTGGGGTGCTGTGGGGACAAGTGGATGAAGCTGCCTACAGACAGCTGAAAGCACTCTCACTGGAAGCATGACCCTGGTCCTCATGGGGAGAGTTTAACCACCCTGATATATGCTGGTAGTACAACAAAGGAGGGCATAAGGAATCCAGGAGGATCCTGGAGAGGATCAATTACAGCTTCCTTTTTCAGGTGATACAGCAGTTAGTGAGGAGAGGTGCTTTTCTGGACCTCATACTCATAAGCAAGGAAGGGCTTGTTAGGGATGTGAAGGCCAAATGCTGCCTTAGCTTCAGTGACCATGAGATGGTGGAGTTCAGGATTCTGAGGGGAGGTAGCTGGGCAAAACTCAAGATCGCAGTCCTAGACTGCTGAGCTTCAGGAGAGTAGGCTTTGGCCTCTTTAGGGATCTGCTTGATACAGTCCCATGGGATAAGGCTCTAGAAAGGAGGCGGAGAAAGGAGGTTGATATTCAAGGATCACTGTCATGCTCAAGAACAGTCCATCCTGACAACCCAGAGCTGCATCCCATGCCTGAGCTCCAACTGCATCCCTGCAACCCCTCTTAAAGCCATATCCCCATGTCTGGCCCCTTTCACAACCTCATCTTTGTTTACTCCAGCTCCTGCAGACTGGAAGATGCTCCTGTGGAGTTGCAGTAAGGTGCAGCAACTGGGACCTTGCTAGGTGCAGCACCCTGGGGCAGGAGCAGTCCACCATGGCACCTCAGCCTCAGGGTCCTGGGCTACCAGGGTCCAAAGTGATGCTAGTGCTGAGGGCTTGCTGCAGGGAGCACTCTGGAACAGGACGGGATGTGGGCTGGCACGAAGAGGAGGAAGAGAGGCCAGGGCTGGAACGGGCAGGGGCTAACACTGGTCTTTCCTGTATGGCTTCTTCCCAGGATTGCTGCAGTGGCAGGAGACAGAGGTATCAGACCTGTTGCAGAAAAAGTGGTGCGTTGGGGAAGGCACACTATTCCTGTTGGAAGGGCCTCTGATGTGGCTCTTACTGGGCATCCTCCATGGGCGCATCCTTTGGGGCTGGTGGATGCAGGCAGGCTTCCCCCCAGGAGCATCGCCGAGGGCTGGCATGCACGGAGCCCCTCCGCCTCCCACCATGAGACAACATTAAGTTTTGTAATTATCTCCATGAATGAAGAGGAGCAGAGGAATGATGAGAGGTGAAGGAACCCATGGAACCTCCACAGTGCCAAGGATTCCCTGACTCGGCTGCTCCCTGGGCTCTCCATGGGCCCAGAGGTAGCACCAATCAGAATGGTAAAGTGAGGCAGCTCTCCAGATCACCTCTTGGACTGAGGGGGTGACTGCCTAGGAGTGAGTGACACAGCATGAGATGCAAGGGAACAGCATTTTGGGATTGTACAAGATTTATTATGGGATGCAATTCTGGTGTCCTCAATGTACGAAGGACATGGAGCTGTTGGATCAAGTCCAGAGGAGGCCACGAGGGTGATGGGGGGCTGGAGCAGCTCCTGTATGAAGACAGGCTGAGAACATTGGGGCTGTTCAGCCTGGAGAAGAGAAGGTGGGTGTAGACCTCAGAGCAGCTTCCAGTATCTGAAGGAGGCCTACAAGGATGCTGGAGAGGGACTCTTTATCAGGGACTGTGGTGAAGGCGGGGACATGGAGCCATGGCAGCCTTGGCCATGTTAGGCTGCTGGATTTGGCAGCACCTGAACAGGGCATCTCTCTGGTGTTGCTAAGGGCTTGCAGCACAAGGAACTGCAAGCAGAGTCTGCAGCTGGTGGCATACATTGGACCTAATAATAAAATTTTATTGGGGGGGGGGGAAGGGAGAGATCAAGACAAAGCGTGAGGGGGGGACTCTCTCCCTGGAGGCAGCTGGTGGGAGAAGCACTGAGCTTCCGGTGAGCAGCAGCCTCGCTCTCCCCTCCAGTGCAGCAAGTGGCAATGGTGCTGATGGTGCTGTATTTTGTATATTTTTGTTGATCCTATTTGTGAGTCTATTGGGGTGCACAGTCAGGTGCATGTGCTGCACACTGACCAATTGCTGACTTCCTGTGCAAACATGTTTTTCATAGAATCACAGAATCAAACTGGTTTGGGTTGAAGGGACCTTAAAGTTTCAACCCCCTGCCATGGGCAGAGACACCTTCCACTGGACCAGGTTGCTCCAAGCCCCATCCAACCTGGCCTTGAAAGGATGTTTTTTGGTTGTCATGTTTTAATTTGGGGATTTTTGCAATTGAGAAAAACCCTTCCATGCCTGTTTGTAGCCAGTTCACTAAGGAAAGCAGGAGGGAGTTGGTGCAAAGAAGCTGTGACCTACAGCTGCAGACAGCAATAGAAAAGTCTGATGCTGAGGAAAAGTGACTTTAAGTCCCAGGTGGCCACTGTGAGAAATGACAGGGTTGGGGAGACGGGAGCAAAGCAGGCTGTACGGTGTCAGACCTCAAAGAGGTAGCCTGGAGAGACCTCTATAATTAGCCAAATAATTCTGTGGCTCAGAGCACCAAAGGGTTCATTACAATGAAGAAAGCCCTAAGGAGTCCTATCTCTTCCACCATGTTCAAGTCTTCTAGAGTTGTACAGCTAATTAGAGAGGTTTCAGCAATGGATTTAAAGAAAAAGATTTCAGTGACCACTTCCAAGATGATAGCAGCACTCTCCGATTGACATCTCCAGGTGTCTCCTGTGGAAGTCTTGAAAAAGCAGTCCCTTGAGGCCAATTCTTCAGTGTTTAAACAGGTGCCATTGGCTGTGGCGTGGAGTAAAGTTTGTCCTCAAATACAAATGAAAACCTTTTTAGGGAAAGTGTGTGGGGAGACTAGAGGGTGAAGTTCTCCTAGGGACCATCCCCTGGGGCTGAGGGGTGAAGGTAGGAACATGGTGTGGTGTGGGTAGGGGTTCCTGCTGGTGCTTCTGAGCAAGCAACACAGGAGAAGTGCAGCACAGTGGTGGATCGGAATTGTCCTGGGCCCATAGCCCAGATGGTCCATGGTTTGTAAACCATCATTTGCAAAGTAGCAATGTTGGTTTTGGTTTTACCTATTTTCTGGCCTGCCTCCTGGATGCACAGGGTTGTGCAGCCCAGGCGAGGGCCCCTGCGAGTCTCTGCACTAGCTCTGTCCGGTGCTGGGCAAGACAAAAGAGGCGGGGAGAAGGAGAAAAGAAAAAAAATAAGAGAAAAACAAAAAGGAGAAAAAAAAAATACAATCCCAAAACACTCACTCCTATCTCGCACGTACGGGGTTTGAACCTGCCATCATTAGCTTTAGACTAGCACCACGCTCTAACCTACTGAGCTAACCAGCCCCCCACATAGGTTTTTTCCGCCCTGCTGAGCTTTCCTCACGGAGGGGGATTTCGCGCGGGGCGTGGGGCGGAAGTAGGGAACAAAAACATATAGCAGAGGATGGTTTCGATCCATCGACCTCTGGGTTATGGGCCCAGCACGCTCCCGCTGCGCCACTCTGCTGTCTCTGGTCATGTGTTTACACATCCTCACCTATCCTGGAAATGCTGCATCTGGGGGTTCCGCGGGGCTGAGGACCATCACCCCAGCATCAGGCACACCCCCGTGAGAAATGACTGTAATAGTCATGCTGAAAGCTGAAGAGCGCCCCATCTCCCAGCACCTAAAGGGGCCGACAAGGAAGCTGGAGAGGCGCTTTTGCAGGGGCCTGCAGGTACAGGACAAAGACGAATGGCTTTAAACTGCCAGAGGGGAGATTGAGATGAGCTCTTAGGCAGAAGTTCTTCCCTGCGAGGGCGCTGAGGCGCTGGCTCAGGGTGCCCAGAGAAGCTGTGGCTGCCCCATCCCTGGCAGTGTTCAAGGCCAGCTTGGACACGGGCTTGGAGCAACCTGCTCTAGTGGAGGATGTCCCTGCCTGAGGCAGGGGATTGGGACTGGATGAGCTTTAAGGTCCCTTCCACCCAAAGAAGGTCTGTCTCAACAGCTGTGTGCATATGCTCTCCTCACCTGTGGTGTCTGGGCAAATCTGCCTGCTTCTGCAGCCCTTTCCCCTGGAGCTGCAGTGCTTGCCTTGCCTCTTTCCCGTGGAAAACTCCCTACATTCTCCATTCCTCCACTTGCTGGATTGGCAACTTAGGTTTCAGTCAACATACAGTAGGTATATGCAATTTTTGCTTTTCAAGACTGGCAGAAGATGGACACACAACACAAACAGCATCTGATAACGTGAAAGGACCTATATTTCCCGTTTAAAATGTAAGAAAATTTCCCAATTTTTGATCTTTTCATGAAAATTCTCCCTTCTCCAATCCATTCCCTCTCCAAAAGCCCCTGCCAGTTCCACACCTGAAACTCACTTCTCCCCAAATGGTTCTCACCACTCAGCACATCCTGATACTTATTTACCTATACAGTCACCTCAAAAGATGAGTTATGTTCTCCTAAGGTCTCTTTTTCCCCCCAGTCATTGGCTTTTCCCAGCACTCCTTCCCCTCCTTTTCCTCGCGCTGTCCAGGCAGCACAGAGACAAGGATGCAGAAAAGGGGTATGTACTCACATTTCCAGCCCAAGAGTCCACCAACCAGCAGCTCTTCAGCCCCCTGCAGTGCCTTCCTACTGGTAGCGAGTGGCTTTTTCCCATGGCACAGCCTGATGGCCCAGGGAAATCTTCCTTCTCAAGGAGTCTTTTTTAAGACAAGTCTTCCTGGAGGTGTCTCATGTTTCATCACTCCACTGCTGCATCCTGAAACATTGTTTTCTTTCATACCCATGTTCCCATCACAAATGGTTCTGGAATTGTACCTCTCAGATATGGTTTTGAGCTGTTCTTCCTGGCATTGGTTTGCAGAGTTGCAAAGAGCAATACTCACTTCTGATAGCCTGTGGGATCTCCATGGAGATATTTGAAAGCCACATGGACATGATCCTATGCAAATGGCTCTAGGGACCTTGCTTTAGCTGGGGCATTGGACAAAATGACATCTAGTGGTCCCTTCCAACCTCAACCATTCTGTGGTTCTGTGGCATCTTGTGGTGGGATCCCTAATCACCCCCACACAGCTGGAGATGTATCACGCTCATCTCTCGAGGAAAATAATGGATACAGGGCCATGGACTTTGGATTTAGTTTGCTGGCACTCTTCTGGTATGGCAGCTGGAGGTCTTTTGGGTACACCACTGTGCATGTCCCTTGACTAAGCTTCAATATAGGTGTCTTGAAACATTCTTGGCTGCCTGCAGTCTCCAGAGTTATCTGTTACATTTGGCTTGGGAGACATAACACAGACTTATGGGAAGCTGAAGCCTTTTTGCCCTGGAACCAAAATAAGATGATGTAGGACATTTCCAGCAGCGCTAGTTATCTACGTTCAAGCAGTCAGAGCAAGTTGGTTGCTCACTCCTTAAATGCTGCTGATTGTAATGACTAGGTTGTCATTGACTTTGATGAATGTGTAGGTGTTGATTTATGTATAGATACCTACAACTGGCTGTCCTAATCTGGAACTGAATCCCATTACTATATCCAGTCAACTGAATCTCTCTCCTTACTCTTCACTTTCTGGTGGGAGGAACTGGTTACCATGGGATGAACTATATCAGTATGCCAGCAATCTGCTGGCATATTTGTCCTGAAAATATGCACAACTTTTTTTTATGACTTTGCTGGAATTCTGTCACAAGTTAGGTTTATGTATGCTGGAGTCACATGTTCTTATGACAGTGATTTGGTTTAGGCATGCTTGAAAGCTAACCATTGTGTAGAAGAGAAAAAGGCTTAAACATTTTGAAGTCAAAGTACAGATTTTATGGCTTATTTCTGTAGTCTTTGTAATATTTTGAACAGTTATATTAAATATATTCATTTGTTCATTATACAGATCATGTACATTTCTCAGCATTTTGCAACAAAATCTAAAATACCCAAACCCGTTACTCTGAGGAATGCACTAATTCATTGATTTGTAACCTTTCAAGTGTGAACAATTTTCAGAAAATCAGTGAGACTATCTAGGCAGAGGCACCTTGCTGAAGAACTCTCTTCTCCCAGATATCTTCCTTTACTTCTTTGTTTTGTAAGCTGTAGATCATTGGATTCAGCATAGGGGTTACTAATGTGTAAGAAAGAGCCACCAGTTTCCTGCTGTTTGCCAAGAGACTGGACTTTGGCTTTAAATGTATCAAGCCTGTTGTGCAGTAGAACAGTGTCACCACCACCACATGAGAAATACAGGTGAAAAAAGCTTTGCGCCTTCCTTCCACAGATCACATTTGGAGAATGGTGTGGATTATCTGGACATAAGAGGCTGCTATCAAGATAAATCGAATCAAAATAATTAAAACAGTAGCAATGAACACAAGAAGCTCAAATAAGTATGTGTCTGAACAGACAAGATCCAGAACAGGAGCAATATCACAAAATAAGTGTTCAATCTCCTTTGAGTCACAAAAAGGGTAGCTAAATAGCCACCCAGTGAGTCCTGCAGAAAGCGGAATACCAGCAGTCCAGCATGCTATGACCATATGAAGACACATTCTCCTGCTCATTGTTATGGTGTAGCACAACGGATGGCATATAGCCATATATCGGTCATATGCCATAGCACCCAAGAGGAAACACTTAGAAGTGATGAAGAAGATGACAAAATAAAGCTGTAGGGCACAGGCAGAAAAGGAGATGACCTTTCTCTCAAACAACAAATCAACAAGCATCTTGGGCACTACGTCTAGTGTAAAGCAAATTTCAAGTAAAGCCAGGTTTTTGAGAAAATAATACATGTGGTTGTGCAAGGCAGGGTCAGTGGTTGCAACTATGATGATAAGAAAGTTCCCTGTCATTGTGATTAGGAACATCAGAAGAATTCCCTCAAAGAGAAACACCTGAAGAGCGGCAAGGTGGGAGAACCCCTGCAAAGTGAAGTAGGTCTGGTTTCTGAGCCCCAGTGCTTCGACAGCTTCCATGTGAAAAAGAAACAACACAGCCTGTGTAAGTCAACCAGGAAGACATGAGAAGAAAAGTATAGGGATGAAGAAAAAGTAATTAGCTGCTCTGCACCTGGTTCTATTATTTAGTAAGTGGGACTATCAAATATAATTGGGCAAATAACAATTTGAGATGCATACTACAAAAAACCAACACATGGTAAAAATGAAAAAATAAGAAAAGCCAATGAATTTCAGTACAGAAAAGCTAGGATTTTCCCTATGGTTTGTCTGTTTTCATTTTTAATTAAGCTAAAATGTTGCCATGTCTACTTCATATTTCAGTTCAACTGGAATGTTTTCATCAACAATTCACCTATTTTATTTTCTGTGTGAAAAATATGAATTAATTTCCTAGAGAACTGAAATACAATTATGTTTTCTCTTCTGTTTTTAGGAAAAAAACCCCACATTTTCCCCAGTTTTTGCACACATGTATGTATAGATGCGATACCTTGATTGTATTTCTCAATCCAGTTATCTTTATTGGTGTTACTATAAGGGTTTGCCATTCATTAGCACAGAAAGGAGCAGCTACATGTGCTGCAGAAAGCAGTATTAGCTGGGAAAGGTCCTCCCTGACAGTTTGCAGTTTGATTATCCGACCTGCACTTTGATTATCAGCATTGGTTGACCTTCCTATCTTCCTTCACAGTAAAGTGAAGTTGCAAGTCTGAATTGTTATAAAGAACAATTCAATACATTACCATCCTAATCTATGATCATTTATGATCATCTATCTCTGATCATCTTAGTGGACCTCTTCTGGACTCTCTTCTCTTTATCAATCTCTTTTTTGAATAAAGAGATTCCAAAATGGGACACCTTTCTCCATAGGCAGCCTCATAAGCGCCAAGCAGAGACAAATGTGCTCTGTGCCTTTGACCAGCTGGCTAGCTCTAGCTAACACAGATGGTCACTCCTCTCTAGAGCAGGGACACACTGCTGGCTTACATCCAGCTTGCCACCCGCCAGGAATCCCACATTCTTCCCCGATCCCCACATTTCTGTCATCTGCAAATTCATGAGGATATTCTTCATCACATCTTCTCAGTCACTGAGTATGAGAAACAGCATTAATACCAACCCATGAAGAATGCCTCTTATAGCCAGCTGCCAGCTAGACCCAGATTGTTGACCACCGCCCATTAAAGCCTTGATGGTCCAGACCATCCAGTTTATATCTTTCCAGTATGGCTACAAGGCTACTATGTCAGAAATTGCTGAACTCATTAAATGACATCCACCACTGTGCCTACATCCACACTGAGCCAGTCATCTCATCACAGAAAGGCATCAGATTGGTCAGACATGACATATTTTTTGTAAATCTGCGCTTGTTACACATCCTTTCCTGCTCTTCGTGTGCCTGGACATGGCTTCCAGAAGGATTTGCTCCAATTCTTACTCGAGGCTGAGGTGAGGCTGACATTCCTCAAATCTTTCTTCTTGGCCTTCTTGAAGACAGGCACATTTGCTTTTACTCTGTCAATGGTAACCTACCCCAGTTTGTGAAAGATGACAAATAACAGACTTACGATGGCAACAGCCACTTCCTTCAGCACCATCCACTGAACCCATGGGTTTGGGCAAGTTCAGTTTACTGAAGTACACTGTAACTTGGTTGTTCTGTTATGGGTAGAACTTCCTTTTCCCAAACTGTGCAACTACTTTGTTTATTTGGGTTTTTTTTCCCCTTTTTTAACAAGAAGACCCATTTCAGAGCAGGGAGGAGTTGTTTTGTTTTGTTTGGTTTGGTTTTTTAAAACATCCATATTTTTACAAGTGAAATATTTTCCCAAATGATCAAGAAAAGCTTCTGTGCTGTTTCTGCAAACAGCCACATGGCAAACATCAGCAGCTGAGATACCCTTGTTATCTATGAATAGGAAAAGCAACTCTCAGATGTTATCTTTTTCAGAAGTAATATAAAATAAGCTAATTGCTAGAAGTACTTAAATCTTTCAATCTCTTACAGCTCCATGGAGGTCTTAACATATAGCTCAGACATTACTGTGTACATCGCAGACACCTGGAGCTTTCAGATGCATTCTCTTCTAAATTACTTTTTTTTTTTTGAGCAATCTATAAGCATTTTTCTTGCCAATTTTAATTACCAAGTAATATAGAAAATACTGGAATATCTCAATTTTCATGAGAAGCAATCCAGAGTTTCTGATGTGATGTTTTTGTTCATGATTTCAGGGACTGGGATAACTTTTTCTGCCTTTTGGGCAACACTGGACTGTGAAGAGTTTCCTGTAGGATCACCACAAAAGAGCGAGGTTCAACTGTTTTGAACTGCATGCTATCTTACATTGCTTCCTGCGCTGTGAACCCCTCTGTGGATTTATTACCAAGTACACTCAGAAGAAAGAACATCTCCCTTGGTATTGTAGCAGACTGTGAACAATTGACATTAATTAAAGTTAACCTTTTTGTTGTTTTTGTTAATCTTACGTGAGCAGAAGCAATAAAGTTAACAATAATTGGGTTAAAATTTAAATTTAAAAATAAAGTTTAAATAGCAAAGTATTATTCTTCATTTGAAGGTAAAGGGAGAAGGAAAATACCCTTTGCTAGACACCTGGTTTTAATTATTAATCAAGTCTGTCTTGATGGAGAGAAAGGAACCCCGAACCAAATCAGACGACTTGTTCTAGACATCTATCTGAGGCTGTGTGTATCAGTTTTTGAAGACAGCTATCTTTTTATTGTCAGGCAAGTAGTAGCAGCATGTCATTTATCTAAAAAGTCGATTGTTGAATAGATAAATTCAGGTGAAATGGATCCTATTTGAACTACAGCTCTCCAGAAAATTAGAAATTCAGTGTGAAGTTTCCAAAACTAATTTTTGAAAACTGTTCTAGATCCAAACTGAACAAAGTATTTTGTGCAAGGTAAGGAAGGAAACCTGGTAGCAGGCAGAACAGAGATTCACCATACCTAACTTCAGACACCTGTAATCCAGTGGTTTATTTGTTGTTGACATATCTAGTGACTTGCTGTAGAGTATCCAAGATACCTACTTAGGACTGGCAGATATGATAGAAGTCTATAGGAAAGCTGTTCTGGAACATTACTGGACATCAGCTAAGATGCTCCTGGGTGTTTCAAATGGCACTGAAGGCCTATGTTTGTCAAGCGGTTTGAGTCCTAATTTTCTACATCTGAGCTTATCATAGAGTCACTTGTCAAAGGAGGCAAACAGACACTTCTAAGGCATAATTCATCACAGCCTCAAAAGTAAAAAATGTGCAGATAAGTCAGAATGTAGAAATGCCATTTCCATTTAGTGAGTATGCTGGGAAACTAGGTGACTAACACATGTGCAGAGTTCGTATTGCAGATCTCTAAGTGTCAATGGATATCCATTATAGTAAATAAAGTGATACAGAAATTTCTGGGCTGGGTTAATTTGGCCTGTTGTAGACACATGCTATGGGAAAGACAGGTGTGTATTCTTGAGTTCAGAGCTCTAATTAGTTGCCTAAAGTTGGCCAAGGCATGAGAAAGCTTTTCATGTCTCATACAGTTTTATGTAGCAAGTAGTACCTATTTCCTTCTATTTTTGCTAATCCTCTCTCCAGTTGTTCCCTCCTCCTCACCCCAGGGATGCTTCCCTTTAGCCATGTCTTGCTCTGCTAATTGCATTCAAAAGCTACATTTCCTTACTGTGATGGCCACTCCTGGGCCTATGCTGTCTCTTCTCCACTG
Organism: Nestor notabilis; assembly: GCF_000696875.1. Taxonomy (NCBI): domain Eukaryota; kingdom Metazoa; phylum Chordata; class Aves; order Psittaciformes; family Psittacidae; genus Nestor; species Nestor notabilis. Next base: position 8,415 of record NW_009911461.1, on the reverse strand, counting down.
CTTATTGCACTGCTAGAAACTTTAGTGGTGTGAAGGTTTGCTAGCCACTACTTCCTTTATTTTTTTTCTAACCAGGTTAAATGTAAGAACACACGACAGCCACAATTCCATAAACTACAGAAGATTTCTAAACAGTTCTTCTTATTTCCTAGTTGTTATCAAGGAGACTAAAACTACACATGCAAAATGAACTCATTTCAGGTTTGTAAAAACGGTCCTTTCCATTTTTCTTCCCTCCTTCACCAAAATCTGTGAAGGGGGCATTCCTTTTTAGAAGTTGTTGCACTGTTGTTGTGAGAGTTTTGCTTTCACTGTAAGGGTTTAATTGGCAGTACAAGTATGGACAGTATATTAATTTTAGACTGAATTTCTACACCATGTGTTCTTCCGTATGAGCTAGCAGTTCTTTAGTATATTGAACTGAGCCCTTCTAGACCATGGTTTATATTAAACATCCAAAATAGATCAGATGAACCACATTCAAGCAATGTTTCTCACTCTCTTCATTTGCAATCAAAGGAGTCCAGATAATGATCATGAATATACAGATCTACACCATAGGTGTAAACCCAGAGTAATCCAGAAATAAAAATTAATAAAGAAATGGTCCATCTGCTATAAATTGAGTTTCAACTTATTCAGCTGAACTGAATTTCAGCTGTAGTGAGGAAAAAGAAAGCAAGCAGGCAGGCAAGAAAATATGATATGCAATAATACAAATGCAATTACATTCATGGATTTATTCTACTTACTTTATAGTGTTCACAGAATCAAGAATTGTTGGGTTTGGAAGGGATCTCTGGAGATCATCCAGTTCAACCCTTTGCCAAGGCAGGGCTACCCAGAGCAGGTTACACAGGAACATGTCCAGGTGAGTTTTGGATGTCAGCAGAAAGAGAGACTGCACAACCTCCCCTGGACAGCCTGTTCCAGTGCTCTGCCACCCTCAGTGGAAAGAAGTTCTTTCTTGTGTTGAGGTGAAACTCCTTGTGCTTTAGTTTATGGCCATTGCTCTCACCCTGTCACTGGGCACCACTGAAAAGAGTCTGGCACCATCCTTTTGGTACCCACCTTTGAGGTATTGATCTGCATTGATGAGATCCCCTCTCAGTCTTCTCTTCTCTAGGCTAAACAGGTCCAGCTCCTGCAGTCTCTCCTCATAAGAGACATGCTGCAGATCCCTGAGCATCCCTGTGGCCTCCACTGGATGCTCTCCAGTAGCTTCTTGTCTCTTGTACTGAGAAGCCCAGCACTGGACACAGTGCTCCAGATGTGGCCTCACCAGGGTTGAGTAGAGGGGAAGGAATATCCTCCCTCAACCTGCTGGTCGCACTCCTTCCAATGCACCCCAGGATACTCTTGTCCCTCCTGTCTCAAGGGCACGCTGTGGCTCATGGTAAACTTGTCATCTACCAACACTCCCAGTTCCTTACTAGAGAGCTGAACTGCTCCCAGCCTGTGCTGGTACTTGGAGTTCTTCCTCACCAGGTGCAGGACCCTGCACTTGCCCTTGTTGAACCTCATGAGGTTTCTCTCTGCCCAGTTCTCCAGCCTGTGGAGGGCCT
>NW_009911461.1:0-6829 GCF_000696875.1 Nestor notabilis | reverse complement strand
TATCAGCCACTCCCCCAGCTTCATATCATCAGCAAACTTGCTACCTCACTACACATTCATGTTCTTTCTCTGTACTACCCCCAACTGATAGCAAGATTATTTACCTATTTTGTTTCTCTGCTTATTTGTTTTTGAGATATACAGCTATGTATTTCCAAGCTTTATTCAAATTAACTATATTCACACACCATGTAGTTGCGTCCGAACCTGTAAGGATAATTACCCCTCCTTTTTAACAGAAAGCAGCCCTCTGAAAGCCATCAATTTACTTGTCTGTTTCCACAGAGCTTCCTTTACTTCTTTGTTTCTAAGACTGTAGATGAGAGGATTGACCAAGGGAGTGAGAATGGTATAAAAAACAGAGAAGATTTTGTCTGGAGATATTTGGGTATCTTGGTGAGGAAGAACATAGACAGTTAATATTGACCAGTAGAAAAGAATCAGCGCAATAAAATGTTTGGAGTGGGTGGAAAAGGTCTTTTTCCTTCCAGTGGCAGAAGGAATTTTCATGACTGTGATAATGATGTAGAGATAGGATGAGAAGGTCAACAGAAATGGAGGCAGTGAGCACACACCCGCCACAACAGAAATGACAAGTCCAACCAGGTGAGTGTCGCTACAGGAGAGTTTTATCATTGGGAATGAGTCACAGAAATAAATGTTCAATTTCATTAGGCTCACAGAAATCTAAACCTGAGATCAGGAATGTTAGTATAGAATTAGATAGAAAGCCACTTACCCAAACTGCAGCACCCAGCTGGAGACAGATTGCTGTTCATAGGGGATAGATAGTCAAGGGGCATGCACATTGCTACATACCTGTCGTAGCACATCACTACAAGGAGATACCACTCTACAGCTGTCAAACAACCAAAGAAATAGTATTGTGTAAAGCATCCATTGACTGAAATACTTCTGTCTCCACACAGATAGCTAAGCTACATCCTTGGCAAGATATTTGAGCTGTAGCAGATTTCCAAGCAGGCCAAATTGCCCAAGATGTACATTGGGGTGTGAAGGTGCCGATTAGCCACCATCAGCACAATGATGAAGATATTTCCAGTAGTAGTCACAATGTAGATTGACAAAAACATCAGGAAGAGAAGAGAATCCAGTTTAGGGCCATTCCCAAATCCCAGGAGGATGAACTCAACAACCACCATTTTGTTTCTTCTGCTCTTGCTTTGTCGTAACTTTTATTCTAGTGGTAAAACCAGGAAATGTTAGCATCAATGAAAACCTATGACAGTTTAGACTCAAGTAATGAAAGTTTCTTCACAGAATAAAAAAGTGAAGGATACAAAAGTCTTCTTGCATTATCAGACTTGTCAACTGATTTCTATAAAGATTTCTTACATACTAAGAGTCACATTACTCATTACTCCATGTACTAAGAAGAGCACTTAAAACTGAAGTAATGCCCATTCTTCTCTGGCACAAGGGTACTTTCTAACATGTTTTCAGTCTGTGTAAGTAAATGAAAAATCAACTTCTTTCTTAAATGCCATCACACATTTTGCCACATTTCTTTCTGTTGTGAAAAAAGCAGTATTTGGTCTGATTGCACCAGTAGCAATATTTCCATTGCTAATATGTAGTGACACATATTATATATTCATTATATATATCACTATAAGTATATAGCATGACCTTTAACACATATATTTTTCTTATTTGAAGGAGGCTGAAAATAATCCGTTTTCCACCAATGAAAATAAGTATGAAGATCTATACCATTCTCAGTATATGTTTGCCCTGCCAAACCCCCCCCAAACACACACAAAAGATCTTCCAGTTGTCTCACCCTTCAGTCTTGTCAAGGGGTATAATGAAGGATTCCAGATGTAAGGAGTTTAATTCACCTTAAAAAAGACAGAATGAATTATCTTGTGAAAGTACATATTTCTTGTTACTGAGAATTCAGAGACAGTTTAGTTGCCAGACCCTTAATCAGAAAAATACAGCTTAGAAAAATCCTACTGCTTGTCATAGTACTCTTTCTTATTTTCCTCTCATGTTTACTGAATCACCTCATTCTCTAGATTTCCTTATAAATTCTGTTTTCCAAAACTCCTGAGGATTTTGCTGGTGTTTTCTGGACTTGTTTAATAGAATAATACTAAAAAAAAAAAAATAAAAAAAATCAGTGGCCAAAACTAGACACAATACCATTGTTAAGGCTGCTACTAAAGGAGCTGAACAGAAAATCTACTCCTTTTTTATTCTCTATGGGTTCTTGTTGTCAGCTCTGTGTTATCCAAATATTCATGGAGTTGGGAGGGATATTTGCAGTGCATTAATGGGGTGCATTTTTCAATCCCATGCACTTGGCAACACAAATTCCAGCCATGACACTTGAGAGATTGGGAGGGACAAGCTTCAGCCCCAGGGTTCCTTAAACACATAATCTATTACAAATACAACTTTTGTGGTCTTTTTTTCAGCCCATTATCTTCCCAGATCTAGCACTCCAATTTAACAGCATCTATTCAAACCATCTTCACAGGGATTAATGTGATCTAACTTGGAACATCTGCATCTAAGTCATTCACCACAGACTGCTCATATAGAGAGAAGTAAGCGCTTTGGATTATAGTCCATCCAATATGTTTGACAGATCTACTTTGTATAAGATAAAAAATTTAAGGAAACTATCTATTTCTTTCAATTGACAATAGCAGGAGTTTAGGTATTAACTCAGAAGTCAGTTTCTGCCATGCAGACTGCACCTCTAACTTGATGTTGCTCAAGACATTGAAGCATTATAGGGAGGTGACCAGACACTATAGTGGTGAAGGCCACATAAGAATACCCATCCAATAACTTACATCTGGACCCTTATAGTAACATAATTTCGTAAGACTTACACATTTCTTTCCACAGGTCTATATTAATTTTTCCTTTAAATTCTTGCTTATTCAAACCCCCAATTTTTAGCCAATTTGCAAACATTCAACAACTGAAAGTGATGACAGTGTATTCTCTTTCCATGTTTATCAACAAACCTTTCACACCAACACTGTATCTTAAATAAAACTACAGGAACATTGAAATCCAATTAAAAATCCAATCCAACACTTCTCTCAATCACAGACTGGTTTGGGTTGGAAAGGACCTTAAAGCTCGTCCAGTCCCAATCCCCTGCCACAGGCAGGGGCACCTTCCACTAGAGCAGGTTGCTCCAAGCTCCTGTGTCCAAGCTGGCCTTGAACACTGCCAGGGATGGGGCAGCCACAGCTTCTCTGGGCACCCTGTGCCAGTGCCTCAGCACTCTCACAGGGAAGAATTTCTGCCTCAGAGTCCATCTCAATCTCCCCTCTGTCAGTTTAAAGCCATTGTCCTATCCCTACAAGCCCTTGGCAAAAGTGCCTCTCCAGCTTTCTTGTAGGCCCTTTAGGTGCTGGAAGACTGCTCTTAAAGATGTCCCCAAAGCCTCCTTGTTGTCCAGGATGAACACCAACTCTCTCAGCTTGTATCCATCTTTATTTTCTGTAAAAGACTGATTCTCTCATGAAAAAGCAAAATAAAGAAACCCAACCCCCCTTCAAATTCTGTGAGGTAGAGTGTTTCTCCTTTCACCTCACTCCATAAATCCTTTTCAAAGCTGAGACTAGTGAAACATCCCAGGGGGTAATCAAGCAAACAAAAGCCTTGAAGAGCTTGTTGTCACCAAGTAATCATTCTTCTCCTGAACACTCTAATTGGAATTAGCATTTCCTTAGCCTACATTTTTATTATTTTGGGGCCTGGATGGAATTACATTGGTAGGTAGTTTGACAGCTGAGTGAAAGATTATGATGATGATTATCATTGCTGTCAAGTCAGAACTGGGTTCTATAGAGATGTGTTGAAGTCTAAAACTGGATTCAAATGCCAGACATCTACCCGAGTGCTGGATCTTCTTCTTCTTTAGGGTGACTGTGTTCTTGGCTGTGGAATCACAAATAAGTAAGATAATTGTCTCAGGCCCTGGTTTTTAATCTCAGCTTCCTAGCTTGCATTTAAAAAGACCAGGTAAACTGTAATTTGTTAGTCAATGATCAGGCTGCTTAGTCTCCAAGGTTAGACAAAACCAGTTTGATAAACAAAAACCGCTTGGCAAAGCACAACTTTGCATCAGTTTTGTGAGCCTCAAAAAGAAAAAAAAAATCACAAGAACATTGGGAAATTCAAAGACCACATGAAAAATTAAGTCCCCCAGAAAGCAGAAGGGGAAGTTGTATTGTGTAAACAGCGCTAGATGGGAGCGTAGTCAAAACAAACTGAAATATCAATTTCTGTCACAATGACTTTGGCCTGTGCAGGTGCAGAGCTGGTCCTAGCTGAACTGCAAAGACTGAATGTCATCCATATTGGTTGTTATCATGAGATAGAATAAATCTGCCTCAAAAATACAAAATCTATCTGTTCACTTTTGTTTGGGATACCCTTACTTTCATGGCAAGTAGCTGCTCTGCCAGTTCCACAATAGAAATAAAATGCTTGTGTTCAACCAGATAGTCTCAGCTACATCATCACTATGGTTCCTGTGTGGGAATGTCATCCAGAGGCTTTAGTTTGGAGGACAAGACACACCTGAGGACAGATCTCTTTTCTTAGTGCCAGAATGCTTCATTGCCTTTGTGGCCTTCTATGTAGGGCTACAGAACTGATGGATAGAGGCAAAGCAGTTGACTTCATCTACCTGGACTTGTGCAAAGCTTTTGACACTGCCCCACATGACATCCATTTCTCTAAACTGGAGAGACATAAATTTGATGGATGGTACACCCGGTGGATAAGGAATTGGCTGGATGGCCACATGCAGAGAGTTGTGGTCAACATCTCAATGTCCAAGTGGAGACCAGTAACGAGTGGTGTCCCTCACGGGTTAGTGGTGGGACTGATCCTGTTCGACATCTTTGTTGGTGACATGGACAGAGGGATTGATGCACTCTCATCAAGTTTGTGATGACACCAAGATGTCTGGCTCAGTTGACATGGTCTAGGATCCAGAGGGACCTTGACACTCTTGAGAGCTGAACCTCATGAAGTTCAACAAAGAGAAGTGCAAGCTCCTACACCTGGGTTGGGGCAATTCCAGGCACAGCTGCAGGCTGGGTGGAGAAGGGATTCAGAACAGCTCTGCAGAGAAGGACTTGGGGGTGCTGGTCAATAAGAAACTGAACACGAGCCGTCAGTACGTGCTTTCAGCCCAAAACCCAACTGTATACTGGGCTGCATCAAAAGGAGTGTGACTAGCAGGCCAAAGAAGGTGATCCTGCCCCTCTATCTGCTCTCATGAGACCCCATTTGCAGCACCATGTGCAGTTCATGTGTCCTCAACACAAGAAGGACATGGAGCTGTTGAAACAAGTCCAGAGGAGGCCACAAAGATGATCAGGGGCTGGAGCACCTCCCATATGAAGACAGACTGAGAACTCTGGGGCTGTTCAGCCTGGAGAAGAGAAGCTGCGTGGAGACCTTATAGCAGCCTTCCAATATCTGAAGCAGGCTTACAAGGATGCTGGAGAGGGACTCTGGAGTCCTAGCTGCCATGTAACTCAAAGAATCATTACCCAAAGCTCCCTTAATACCAGATTGTACAATGCCTAGGCTATGGTGTGATTCATCATAGGTTCTCTTCTATCTGTGTCTTAGGGAGTTCTGCCATGGAGTGGAAAGTAGTGCAAGGTTCATGAGTCCTGAGAGGGGATCAGCCAGGTACTGTCCCTATTCACAGTGATGTTCTGTGCACACTGTGTTCAACGTAAAATGTGTTATCTGCTGCTGGGGAACAAGGGTAGGCCACTACAGGAGATTTTACATAACTCAGGTGAGTACATTTGGATACCTCAAAAGCTTATATCCGGTGCTCTTCTGAATTAAGGAAGAGAGAACAAAATTAATATTTTATGAATTACAGTTCTTCAGAAGTATTCATATCATAACAATATAACCCCAACTCTGAACTGGTTTTCAATACTCTTTTAACCAGGTATCCCACCAGCATTTAGGCTAAGAAGCATCTTGCCAATACAGATAGCATCTGTCTGATGGAAGTTTCCAGTGACTGGAAAAGGGGAAACATAACACCCATTTTTAAAAAAGGAAAAATGGAAGGTCCAGAGAACTGCAGGCCTGTCAGTCTCACCTCTGAGCCCAGCAGATCGTGGAGCAGCTCCTCCTAGAAACTGTGTTAAGGAACATGGAAAACAAGGAGGTGATTTGAGACCATGCACATATTTCCATGTTTGTCTTCTTCCTGGAGGCCTCCTGTGAGGTAACTCAGTCAATATTGACACAATATTTCCCCTCATCATCTGCTTCAGAGCAGAAATCTATCTGTGGAAAGCACCAGTTGTGGTATGGCCCAGCAGAGGTTGTTCTCTGAAATGCTAGTCTATGCCTTCAGGCTGTTTGTGAGTGCCTGTATCAAAGGCATATTTATAGACACCATTCAAGTGGGTTGTGATACAGACCCCTCTTATTTAGTATAATAGATACTCAGCTCATAGTACGTTCATTAGGTATCAGATGGCTTTGGAAAATGGAACATAATTGGAACTAGTATGTATGGGGGATGGAGAAAACAAAATTTATTTGTAAATTTCACTGCAGTATTAACATATTATAAATTTTAATTAAGAATGTTATTGTTCTACCCAATTGATAAGTTATTTAAGATTTCCATTAATGAAACCATCAAAGAAGATTTTGTGTTCATACTCAAAAGCATATAGTGAGTCACAAGGGAATTCTGAGTTCTTCTTGGCTCCATCACATATAGACGTTTATTAAAGACAAAAAAACCCACTTGGGAAGTGTCCTGGGTTCAGCTACAGCAGTC
>NW_009911460.1:165457-185129 GCF_000696875.1 Nestor notabilis | reverse complement strand
GTTCTGGCGGCGGTACGTGTGCCTCCTCGGGCGCCGGGAGCTCGGTGCTGCCCGGCCGCTGTCGCTGCTAATTCCTCTCAGATGTTTCTACTTTCCAATTATTCTCCCAGCTGGAGGCTCAGCCCTTTCGACTCGGTGGGCTGAGGAAATATTTATCTATTTGTTTTAAATGATGGTATCCCCTCGGTTGTCTCGCAGCAGAAATGGGCATGCTGTGAAAGGGCTCTCTCTGCAGCATTCATGAACCCCTTTTGCCACCAGAAGGCATGTGCATTCAGAGCAGGGTAAATCAGGGAGGGAGATGGGGCAAATATGTGCTGACAGCTTCTTGCTGAACACGGGCACCTGCGAGCACTCTTTCTTCTTACAAGTCTGTGTCCTGATCACTTTGTTTGCTGCACCTTCCACAAAGGAGCATTTCTTCAGCTGTGCAAGGTAGCAACAATTTAAAATCTCCCCTGTAAGACCTGATACAGCTCCTGACCCTAAACGGCTGCTGTGCATCGAGTGGTGCTGGGTGTTAAATCTCAGCGGACCCAGCACACCTGACTGCCTCGAATGCTTTTTGTTTGATGGTCCTTGATGGACTTGCTAAGTGCATTAAGTCTGCTGAGGCTTAGAGTTTGCCAGCTCCTGGGAGCAATATATTCTGTGAACACCCCTGTCTAATGTGGAGTTTGATTTTAAAAGGAAAATCCATGATACAGAACTGGTGGTGTGATTATGAAAAGTGATATATAATTTCTTTGAAGAAAGAAGAAATTTTGAAGCAATTCATAAAATGGAATATAAGGTTTTTGCAGGAATAGAATGTTTGCATTATCCATCATCAATTTACCCATTCAATCCATCTCTGCTATAGTAGCAGTTTGTTTTCATTTTCTGGTTTTATTGCCCTTTCCATAATGATTTTCTATTTATTGAATTCCTTTCTTTCCTATCACTGTGAATGCTGGTCCCTAATCCAATTCTTAACAGCATTTGTAACTACAGTTCAGTTTATGCTCTCATCTTAAGGAAAAGAAAATAAAAATAATGTAGGCAGTGCCCTTGCTCATTTCACAACTTTGGATTTACAGGATTCGTGCAATATTGATCCCTTTATTGTTTGTTGGTGTTCTCTTTCAAATGTTAATGAAACTTGGCCTATTTCAGGCAGGTCTTGATTGAGAAGGTGAAATAAAAATGCATTGGCTGCCTTTAATGATCATTTTGGCTACCCTCATTGTGTGTTCTCCAATAACAACATGATGCAAGTTGTGTGTACATCTCTTCTTCATTTCCCCCCTTCCCCCTTATATTTTTAATCATCATCAAAATGTTTGGTCATCAGTAAGCCCATTTTTTTGCATAACTCGTATTTGGTTAAATATGGTGCTAAAATATACGAGATTACTATGTGGGGGTTTTTTCCTGCCCTAAGAAAATAAAAAAGGAGTTAAGATGTGTATAAGGAAAGGTTTAAGAGACAGTGGAGAACCAGAGATTTCTTTCTTTTGGAAAAGAACCCTTACCAATGTTTATTGAATTTGCTCGTCTGCATGAAGAAAAGAACTCTTGTTTTGTTATCTAGCAGCTGTAGGAAGATTGACAGCTACAAATTGCAAATCTATGAAGGATCTGTCCATGACACAATTTTTAGTTCATTTAGATCGTTATCCTGCACATCTTGTCATTTGCAAAATTATATAAACAAGATCAGTAAGTTTGTGGAGAAGATACAAATGCAGTGAATATACTGCAAAGATTTTGAAGCTCTTTGGGATAATTAGCAGAGCACAGTCTTGCCTGAAATATGACATTAATACAGTTAATTTAAATTCAGATATGAACACAATTGTAAACATTATACTGTAGAGAAGAAATACATATTTTGAAACATGCTAGCTCTGTCAGAAGAACATTAAGTGTAATAGTCTTTTTGTTAAGATAAAGAGAACATCATTGATGTCGTGGTGTGCTTTGCATTTTTAAACAGAATCTAGTGAATTACAAACATTCATTACACTACAAGCAATTGCTGAAACTTCTCAGTACCCCGAAATAGAGAGTTATTTGTATGCTCATACTCGCATGTTTTCTGATTATGGTTTCACTGTAATAACAGAAATAATAAATCAAGCTATTGTTCTGAAGTGAATTCTCTGCTAGTTCCAAATGGTTTTTTGCTCTACTTCTATCTTGTAAATTTATGCTTAAATACCTCAGTGTGTTCAGGTTATGGAACTTTTTGGGAAGTGTGCGAAAGCTGCAGGAGGGGCTGGGAGCAGCCTTTGTTGGATCTTGGAAGAGCTAAGGGCATATAATCTGCTGTGGAAGGTGAGGCTTACAGAGTGGCTGAGCAAGAAGGTAGCTGAAACTTACGAAGGTCAAAAAGAGTGATGTGCTAATTTTAAAGGACATCTTGTATAATTATTGCTTATGTTAACATGTCAAGATGGAAAAAAATAAATATTTCTTGTGTTTTTTATCTAGATTTTTAACAATTAACTTTCTTAAACATGGTATTTGTAACACAGTTACTGTTCTTCTAATGCTATTTTGTTCTCTGTGCCAGTGGAAATGGGCTGTACAAACAGGCCCATGCCAACTTACAACTCTTGAATGCCTCAGTTCATGACTGGTCTTGGCACTGCACATTGTGGACTGTCACTTTCCAGAAATTGATGTCTTTGAAACACGTGAGTGTCTGGAGTTCAGTTTCGTTTTACCTCCTATCCTGGGTATTTATTATTTCATATTTCCTGTGTGTGCATTGCAGAGGTGGTGGTCACAGTCAGCAGACAGGTGACATGGAGCTCATCCCTCCTGTCTGTGTTGGCCACCAGCACTGTAGGTTGGCATACTTGGGTCAGGACAGAAAAAAAAGGGTAGTACCTTCAGGGACGTGGGTGAGGAGGCTGACATTGTCTGACGTTCACCAAGGATTGGTGCTGAGAGTTTACTACTGAACTCTGCTGCTATTTACAGCTGGCTTTAAGTTATTTTTAAATACTGTCTCCTAAGTGTTTATCTTGTGAATTAATTCCTGCCATGGCACTATATTTTTAAATTAACTCAAACCCAAATGGGTTCAAAATGCAAGAGAACTTTTTATAAATGACAGATGACAAAATACAGGGGCCAGAGAATACATACCAGTTTATATGTTGGTTTCTGGTACTTCCCATGCAATACTACAGCAACATTGGTTATCCCTGATACTCCAGGTGATTGTCCTTGAATGAATTGCAGCGGAACTGATGTGGGAATTGCATCAGAGTGTACATCTGCAGGAACTCCAGGTCATAAAGCAAGTCCTAGGTTTGATCTGAAGAAATCAAGTATTGTTGATCCTCCAAGGAAGTGCTTAATGCTCATTTCTTTTTCCAGGCAAGGAAGCAGTCATTAAGGACGCCTATTACATGGGGAGTGAAGTTCTAGTGGAGAAAAGTCTGTGTCTTAAATTAGGTGGTGGTACGGATGATTTAATTGTGAACTAATGTAAATGGTGTATAGAAAACCAGCCAAATCTTCAAAATGTGCTTGTAATTCAAAACAAGAGAAAAGAAAGATGCAGTATTTTCAAAGGCTGGTACCTGGTAGTGTTTCAGGGCTAGAAACAAATGTTCTAAAAAAGAACAAGGGATTTCTTTTTTTTCTGATAGTATAAAACACCTGTTTCTTCCATTGTAAGATGAGGATCACTTGACTTTATCATGTAATTCAGATGCTTAAGACAAGCTTTCTTTGGCAAGGAAGAGTCATTGTATTTCTCGGTGTGTTCTGCTGCCATGGCAGGCCTGCAAACACAGTGTGTGCTTGCGATGCTATTAGCAAAGGGACTGTTGCTTTAGCTCAAGTAGCAAAGATCTCCGCTTGGAAGGAAGGTTTTTGAGTCCTTTATTCCAGATAGGAGGAGTTCCTATCAGTTTTGCAATAGTATTTTTAAGCAGCTTCAATTACGTATTCTTACCTTTGGTTCACTAATGGAGCTCACCTTTCAGTCTCTCTGACCTTTTTCAGTGAGGTTAGCTTCCACTGAATCCACCCTGTCTGTTCTGTCAGGTTGTAATTCCCTTTACAAAGTCAACTTTTGCCTTTCTTTATTCTGTCACTTCTGGTTTTGATCATCTTCCCTCAGTTCTCAGAAGTATTTTGTATTCATTAATCCTTACCTTTCCCACTGATATACCACTTCTGTCTCAGTCTATGCAAAGAACCCAATTCCTTTTACTCCAACTGCTTGGTTTGCTCACTAGCTCGAAGATCTCTTTACACCTACAACTTTTTCTCCCACTTCAAAGCTAGTCATGACAATGTGACAGCACACATTTTCTTTCTCCAGCTGTAGCATGTATCTGTAAGTCTAGTATTATGTTTCTGAACTTGAATTTTTTTCATGCCGCTAGCACTGCACATGAAGTTGTCCCTGTGAAGAGAGTTCATTCTTACAAGTAGTTTTACACTGGAAATTGGTGATCTATCCATGGTTTTGAAAGCCAGCAGAATTGATGCTTAGGGACAGGCATTGTGTGTGAGAGAGAGATGATTTGCACGATGGTTCTGCTCTGAGACATACGTGATTCTAATTTTTTTGGTTAAAAAGTTAACTGTCAAACTGCTGATGGATTCTAATTTTTCCTAGGACAAAAAAAAGCAGTCTTCTTGAGTCAACGGCCTGTGCCTATTCCCCTTGCTAGTCTTCCAGGGTTCAGAATCCTCTCTTGAGATCTATTCCCTTCTACAGAGTCAGGATTTGTCTACAAAATGTATTAGAAGGTTCTTTGTGAGATGACAAAGTTCTGTTTTATTGCAGCCTCTCTATAAAGGAGTAGTTTAGCCCTGCACTTTCTTCGTGGGTGGTAGCTTCTTGCTAGCTCATCATGGGAAATATTATTGTAATTCCAATACTAGCCAAATTTCCAAAATCTACTTTAAAAATGGCTTAACCTCATTTATTTGTGGGATAAGGAAGAGAGCAAGTTCTTCCATACAATGGAAATGCCCAGTACTGAGTCAGATGTAGTCAACCTGAAAATGTCAGACCATAAAGTTCAGCATTTTCAAATTGGGGTTGAAGTGAGAGAGACCCACTTATACTTTGCCATTTCAAGCAAGTATTACTTTTTTCACTTTCCCATAATTCAAAGAACAGGTGAATGAACCTGTCTAAGGCTGTAAAATTAAGAAGAAAAATCACCTTCAGAAGGAAGGAAACCAACCATTTCACAAAGCAAAAGATCAAAATGGGACATTTCAGCTATAAATGAGAAAATGCACAAACATGATTAGCATGAGAATGTGGGTTTACAGTGCAAAGTCTAATGAAGTAATTAAGTTCCATTTTCTTTCATACATAAGAAGCAAAAATCCAGGATATGAACAACACTCATGAAGCCAAGTATCCAAAATTTTTCAAATCTAGAACTTAGGTTTTCTAGGCAGCCTCCAATTACATCCCACAATTACATCATGACATTTAAAAGAAAAAATATAATCTGTGAAGTGTCCAAGTTGAGAGATCTTTGCGTTATCCAATATCCATCCTATTCTGCATGTCACTGCCCCATTCACTGATTAATGTGACCCAGCTATGAGATCAGAAGTTTTAATAGTAAAATCTATTTTCTTCCTGTGCTTCACAGCTTTCTAATGATTTTTTCAGAGTAGCAGTACCACTTGGGTTCCTGTTGATACCCTGTTGTAGCAGGTACAACTATTACAGCTTCTGCAGGCTGGATCCTGGGCTGTCATGCTGGCCACTGAAGAAATAAGGATCATGCAATTGTTAGTCATGCCTATTAAGGCTGTTCTTTGCATTTCTATTGTAGAGACAAGAATAGAATCAGTTCTCTGGAGCAACTTATAATTGCATTTATCAGTGAAATCTTCCTTCAGTCTTCTGTCTCATTCACTGCAAACCTCTCAGCTTTCACTGCAAAAAAAGGTTGGGGATTGTATATAAACTTTTTTTCCCCCAGTAAGTTCCTGTCTAAGTCTTCATTATGTTTAGACAAGATTAATCAGGCTGAAACTACCAGCAGGCTCGTTACTCCCACCTTGTAAATGCATAGCACCACAGGATTTATTTATTTTTTAAAAGCATTGCTTTTATGTTGCTTTGTGTGTTATATACCATGCTATGCTGCTAAGATGTAAAGGGATTGTGTCTGCTTTCGTGGTCTGTGAGCAATGTTTGAACCTGTGGTTCACCAGGCAGGTTTCTGCCACCTGAACTAATGAAGTGTTAAGGAAAGTAGCTGGTTCTGGTTGAACTATGTTAGTGGAGAACATGATACATACTTTGTCGGATCTACCATTGTTCTGTCATTTTCCCCAGCAATCTTGGATCTCATTCAGATCTGGAAGAGTATTCTAACTCATTCATCCAAATTCACATCATGGTAACTGAACATCTCTTTGCTCTAGTGCCCCACATAAGTCTGACCTGGTTTCTTGTTCCTCTTTTCCACTGCTTACCTTCTTCATCCCAGTTTTGTTTTCCATTCCCAGGCTTCTTCTCCAGACATCTTGCCCAGTCACCGATTTCCTTTAATAACTCTCTTCCTCTTCCCCTTCCTATACAGGTTCACTGATCTCGGTATTTCTTTATTCCTCTCATTTTAACTTACCACACAATCTTACTTGTCTGCTCTCTAGTTTCCTTACTCCTGTTCTCTCTTTCCCATTTGAAAAATGACAAAACCTTGTTCTTTCTCCAAACTGCTTGAGGTTGTGGGGCGAAAAGCTTTACCTGCTCGTTGCCTTGGTAGCCAAAGCTGTGCGGGCTCCACCAAATAATAAAAAGAAAAATCTGGGGGGAGTTTTACCAGGTCGCTGAACATGTAAGATAAAATATATTGAACACATGCTGAAGTTCCAGAGAACACAGCTGTTAAACTCTAAACCCCTACAGAGAATTTCACACACCTATAATGTAGACAAGCTTCTCTTCTTCCATCTGAACAATGTGTCTCTGTCATTAGGACACATTAGAAATGTTATTGTTTCGATCAAATGTGAAGTCCTTCCACCAGTTCAGGAAAGCCTTCGGACTTTCTCAGGAAAACATGGCTTGCCCATCTTAAGGCATTCCCATTTGCTCCTCACAAACTATACATATAGCAAACTGTGCAATTCTAATGCAGCATTTATTGAAAAACCGTAAGAAAGCATTTTTTCTCCCATGTAAAATGTAAGTATAATGACATTTGTGCAAAACTGTACCTACCCCTACTTGTAACGGCATCCTGTAGCAGGATATATTGGGCAGCCTTAGGTAGGCACGCGCCTCCCATCCCACCTTTGACTCTGCACAGGTAGTCTAGAATATTTAGTGTGTGCAGATCTCAGGCCTGCTGGGATGTGCCTGTGCTTGCACAGTGCAGCACTGCGCTGGAATGAAAGCCAGTTAAGTAAGAAAAACAACGTGAATTAACGCAAGCAGAGTGCTCTGCTACGAGGTCTCCTGCATACAGAGTAGTTCAAGAATTCCCACAAAATACTGCTGTACACAGTATAGCTGTGAGTGCCTTGGAGGATGGAGCTACACACTGAAAAGCCGTTACATCTGTGGGAATACAGCTGGCATGTCTACAAGTGTATGGGTGGGAGGGAGGAAATACGTGATAAAGTTAGCATTGGAGATTTCAGTAGCAATACAACTTAAGATGATTGTGTTACAATTGAAAGAGACATATATGTTGATGGGTAGATGCAGAGAGTAAGAGATTGGTGTCTATGTTGGTATGTATCTGCTTGAAAGTAAGATGAAGTGAAGATAAAATGCAGTTGAATCTTAAAGCACTGCAATCTGAGAAGTAACACTGTTCTCTAACCATTTCGCCCTGTAGAAATGTTCACATGCATGGCTCAGCTCATTATCTGTGAATATGGAGATGGCAATTAATTGCCAAATGGGGATTTACCTTGTTAGGCTATCAACTGTTTAAAGAAAAAAAAAGTTCTACAATTTAATTTTGTATGTGATGAGAGGAAATACATAATTTGCATGGGCCTTTTTGCTTTATTTAAGCTGTAAAATTCAGACTCTTCTTACCCATGCATTATTTCAGTGTGCTGTGAGCATCTAACAGACATACTCATTGAGAAATTGTCAGAAATGTTGTTACCACTTTGCTTTCTGGCAGACAGTCTATAATCCCGTTTGTCAAATGAATTTTCTTGATTGCCTTGCAGCATATGCAAAGTACTTAAAAATGTCATAATTACCTCTCCGAAGAGTTGGGAGGGGAGAGGGGGGGAGAGAAGAGAAAGATACAAAAGAAAACAGGCATAAATTCAGCTTTCTAGTCATTTGTAAGTATGAAGAAAATGGTGCTGTATAAAAGCAGGACAAAAGATGTAACAGAAATGTTGTAATGAGAGCAATCAAGTTCTTCAAAATGCTGGATAGTGGTTGTATCATGGTGGGGTGGGAAACAGATTGCTGTGTAAAACATTGAACGTTTGCTTGTTTTTATTCAGCAAGCTAAACCTAAAGTATCAAATGCACCTGCGGTCTGACTTTCACCTCAGTATGAGTATTTGAGATGTCAGTTCTGCAGAACTTTTAAATGTGGGGTGCTTGCTAAAGTCAGCAGGGGTCCCTTTGCCTCTACGTCCACTGTTCAAAATTGCTGTAAAGATCAAAAATAGTTTATTTCACTCCTACTACTGTGATATTTAATGTATTTCAGCATGCATGTGAACAATTGTCATTGCTGGCTTTCTACGGAACTTACAACTTACACTGACTTTGCTACCTACACTGAAGCAGGGAGAAATGTTTTCCTAAATATTACTGTGTTTGCGTTATAGGTAGTCTTAAGCTATTGTTCCTTCTAAGCTAACTTATATTCTTCTCACCAAAATCATGCTTACAGTATTTGCCAGGAATCTGTAGAGGGCAAAGATATAAACCTTTAACAAACAGACAGGGTTTCACAGAGAAGTGAGAAAACACTTTGCAAGATTCATGGTATGAATTAAGCTGCTAGTTGATTAGCTTTTGCAGCTATTTTTCCTACCACTCAAGAAATGCCAGTGTGTGGTACAATGAATCTGGAGGTCTTAGAGGCTGATATTCCTGTGTCTCAGCTTCTCGATTTCTAAAATGTCAGTAGTGCTTATAAATCGGGAGTCTGCTTGGTATTCCGGGCAGTGCGCTTGCGAAGCCAGGCTAGAGGGAGCACCATGATTGTTGCCTTTTCGCTGAAACCCCCAAGAATTGTCTAGAGAAAAAATTCTCTTATGTGGAAAAAAACCTTCTCGGTCTGTTGCCAGGAGGTGTCACTACAGCTCAGGAGTAACTATATTGTCCCCTGAGACACGCTTCAGTAGTTTAAAGGTCTCATTTAAGTGCTGGTGTTATCAGGTGCATTAATGCACTGCCCTTTATCATATGCCTGAAGAAAGAATGCTGAAATTGTGCAGTGTACTAATTAATATGGAAAAGTAAAAAGATGATGCTAATGTGTGCTAAGTGCATTGTCCCTCAAAAATACCCTTACTGCATTGATACTGAAATATGCATGTGATGAGAGCTGTGTGCATCCTTTCTTTGGGGAATTAGTGCTTACACAGAGCTATCTGATGCAGTCGTTTGTACTCCCGTGGTCCTGTTCAACTCTCAGGGTTGTAGCAGAATCTCAGCAATCACTGATCAAATGTATTACGCTAGAATTAGCATGGCAAGATATCTATGAAAACTGTGAGGGTGAAAGTGTCAGTCTGAAGGAGATAGAGCCAGGAATGGGTTTGGGAATCGTATCCTTAAATGCTACTGATCCCACTCTTCCAAAACAATTTAAATCACTTATTTTAATGCATGAGATTAATGCATGAGAAGCTTTTTATTCTCAATCAGTTTTGCACAGCATATTATATGTATTTTATACAGGCTGCTAATGAGCTGAAGACTTGTTAATTATATGTTGCTAATATGTGTGTGGAATGGCATAGCTGCTGAATTATGCACATTATTTTTCTTTACAATGAAGCCTTCCTCTTAACTGTGTCTATCCTGGTTAGTAGTTTGCCACTACTAACTTGCCTCTGCCACTTCATTATCATCAGTCTTAGGGTTTTGGTGATGTCAAGAGTAAATCTGAAAGCTGGAAGAGTTGGCTAGGCAATAAAAAAAATATACTGCTTAAAAGCAGCTTCCTGTGTCACATAAAACAGCTGTTGTGAATTTTATATCCCCTGAAATAAAAGAAAAAAGTTTAATAAAGGAGTGTAAAATCTGTAATGGTTCATTTCATTTTCTTCCTTTGGCTGTCTGGTTTGTAATTCATTACAGGTTTCATATTTAATATTGTCCTCTTGATGTATAAAAACCAAACACCACCCTCCACTCCCCCCCAGAACAACAACCAAACCTGAAGTTATTCATGTTATTTCAAGCAAAATATTCTATTGTACCAGATCAGTGTTGTGAGAATCGGAATCTCAGTATAAATAGGTCCTGAATCTATCACCCTTACAAAGATTATAAAATGCAATGTTAAAGCTGATCAGCTGCTTCTTGCCTTGGAAAATTCCAGAAAGCTATGAAAATTTACAATGCTGGTGATACAAGTTACTTACTAAACAGTGTGTTTTTATGTAAACTTGGTGTCTAGTATAGAATTTAAATCATTACGTGGAAATAAGATTTTCAAAATCCCTGTGTCTTTTACTATGAATTATTCATGTAAATGAATACTGATATCTAGCTCAGTATGTGTTGAATGGGGATGATGTTTAATTTACATGTGTTGGAGGTCATTTTTGTAGATCTAGAGGAAACATGGATGATGAAAGTGAACTGGTATACCTTTGCTTTTGCAGAGCTCTGACCTCCATTCATACGTACACTGTGAGGCTGCTGTTAAAGTCTGGCCATGTAGTGCTCTTTAGTGTGTGTGTGTGATCAGAACTGTGAGCACACCTTCTAAGTCTTCATTGGTGAAAGATGTGCCAGAAGAAAAAAGAGTGAAAACCTGTATGGAAAACTTGCAAAATGATGTCAGTTGGATGTTCGGCGTCTCTGTCACTTCTTAATCTCCCTTTGGTGGTTTCAAGTTTCATTCTGACATTTAAAGTGGTGATTTTGATTTAGGAGCCTTAAGTGGATGGAGTTCAGCTTATGTTAGCAGTTTTCTCAAGTCAGTATCATGCTACCCATTTTGGAAGCTTCAGATGTTCTGGGACTTGCTGCTCGAGTACGTGTCCTTTAAAGAACACTTTGATTCTCGTGTTCTGTCCTGTGGGCTATGGGGTCTGCCCAAGGCTGACGAAACACTCCTGTGCTGTTCAGGTGCTGTTGGAAAGCAGAGGTAGTTTAAACCAGGATTTCTGTCTGTACATTTAAACCATGCAATGACTGCAGCAGGCCTGGTAGGCTGTAAGTCTCAATTGCTTTTCAGTGGCAAATGTTGGTTCTTTCAAAAACAAAGCAAACAAAAAAACCCCCAAGCAAACCCCAAACACCCAGCAAACCAACCAAACAAATGAAAACAAACCAAAGAACCACCCCAACAAAAGTCTCTCAGACTTTAGTTTAGAAAAAGTGGGCTTTTTTTCTATTCCTGAGTATAATTGTGTTGGAAAGGTTAAAGATTTGTGGAAAGTAGAAATGGGGAGTGCAAAGTCATTTTGCTGAAGATTTCTGAAACTTTGTGGAGGAGTTAGTAGAAATTTTCTACTTGTAATAAAAGGAACCACAGCTTTATTTTATAACTTGTATTTCTGTCAGTCTAGGTGAGGGACTTGTATATGGCTAAAATAAGCAGAGGAAAGTCTTGGTCACAGGCCCTGGCTGCATGAATCGGCACTGCCACCAAGAAACAAAGTATTTCTAATACTGTCGCTTGAAAACCTGATCAGAAGTTGTGTGCGTTCACACTCAGAGCTGCATTATTGAACTTCAGACTAAGGGTCTTCCATGTTTTTCTCTAGCTATTGGGTATTTTTTGAGATTCATCAGCAATTTGCAGAGAAAGAAAAAAGCTGTAGTGTGTCAGGGTGTGTGCATCTTGGACACATAGTCATGGGGGAGGAAGAGGTCCAAAGGAGAAAAGGAAAATCCTAAATTAGCTTGAAGGCTTCTTCTATCTTTGTTGTTGCTCTTCATGCAGAAAGCAAGAGGTTTTATTTGTTGTGCTAACATCAGCTTGTTTCAAATAAGCCATGAAATGACTATTAGACAGATTATCAGCCTTAAAGGATTATATGCATCTTTCATCTTAGTTCCTGCTGCAATATACACACAATAACAATAATCAGCTTAGTTAAGTTCCAGCAGGTGGTCTAAAGGGAAAAGTGTGTTTTCCCTCCATCTTCAACAGTGGAGCATGTGATTATGTAGGCAATAATTAGGGAAAATGCTTAGAGGCATTTTGAAGTCTTATGTTCTAGGTAACCAGGGTTGGTTTGTTTTTCTGGGTATTTTTTTAACCTACTGATTTCATGCCATGACATGGACATGAAGAACTTCAATTTTTCTTATCTGCCTTGCAAAGGAGAGTGGTGCATCACGGCAGATGGCGAGTGGATTTCCCTTCCTAGCTAGCTGATGACCTTGCACTCATTCAAGTTTTGTTAATGAAAACAAATTCTTCTTTACTTTTTTCCTCTTTCCCATACACATTACTGGGTAGTTTCTTTTTTTTTTTTTTTCTTCCTGCTTTTGAAACATAGTGCCTTTGCAAGTGAAGAAGCTCTGATCACTTTCTTCCATGGCATGGAAAGTGGTGGTAGAAGTAGAGCTGAGCTGGTGGCTCTTGGCTTCTTCCTATTCTCCCTTGGGTCGGCTGGCTGCTCCAGAGCCAGTGGGGTGCTGGGGATTAATCAGACACATAACATTTTTGTAGTTAAGACTTGAGTCCAAAATAACTTTTAACCACTGCACATTTCCCAGTAACTTGGGACCCTCTGTTTTCCTCAAGTTGTTAAATGTCTAAATTAGTTTGTTTCTTTGATGTAAATTACTTTACTGGCTATTTGTAGTAGTAAATGTATATGCCAAGTTCTTAAAGGGATATTGATACTATACCAAATGTTTTTATACCTGGAAATAACTGTAAAACCAAAAAAGGAAAATGGAGCTGTACAATTATTTGTGGGGATTCAGGGATTGAATGAATTATTTTAAGTGTTTCATTACAGGGTGTAATTAACTGCTTGCCAAACTTTGTAGCTTAAAGTCAATTGTTCATAAACAATTTGGAGTACAATTTATTGTACTGTTTTAGAGAAAATGCGTGTCACCAAGAAAGTGTCTGAGGTAAGCAATCATTTCTGTTGTCATTTAAAAATCTTTTCCTTTCTGTAAATTCCTTTGGCTGTTTTCTGTGACTGGTATAAAACCATGATAGCTTTAATTTTGTCAAAAGATATTGTTGCTGTTAAGAACACTCATGGCAAAATGCTATAATATATGGCTGCAGAAGTAAACGTGAAAGAGGCACAGTTTTAAGAAATAAAGCCAGAGGAGCTATGGTTAACTGGAAACTTTCAAAAGCCTTTTTGTGGTTCTGTGTTTCTAATAATGGTTTAAACCTAGCTTAGAAAATGACATGGAAATCCCTTGACCTACAGATCAAAAACTAAGTGCAATGAGGTGCTGTAGTGGTAATTGCTACAATTGACCAGATCAGTGCTGTGGGGCAGAGAACAGAGGAAGGAATCGGAGAGACAAGGCAGCCTAAAAGGCTGTCGCACCACCTCTGTTGAAGGTGGTCTTTCCTGCGTATGCCTAAAAATTCCTTTTTTACCCCATGTGTTAGAGGAAAGCTTCCTAATTTATTTCCAGACAGTTTGTTTCTACACTATGTGGCTTTGGTTGGGACAACACTTAGAAGACTATTCAAGTCTTAGTATTAAACTCCCTACAAAGTAAGTTTCAAAGTAAGAACCTAGGAAGAATGAATAGTATGTTATAAAAAAACCATTCGTATGCCTGAAGTATCTGTGTATGGCAACAAGATTATTTACTGCAATATTATGAGCTAATTGATTGATTTCATCTGGCTGAGATGAAAGTACATTTAGGACAGTGCATTTTCGGAGTTTTTGCCATGACCTTGGTTTGGATTCTTCTTTATGGATTGTCCAGATAGAAGTGTCAGCGAGGTGTTATATTGCAGAGAGCACCAATATTTAAGAAATGCAGGAGAAAAAAATCTTTATTTTTTCTCCATTCTGTGCCACAAATAAATTGCAAGCAGAATGAACAAGAGACTGATTCCACTTGAATTGTGGTTGAAGGAGGGCATTTCATCCTTCTGTCTCATGTAAATCCAATTTGATTTTTTTGGAAGTGAGATGCTATTTACCCTCATAAAAAATCTGTACCAGCTTTTCTCATTACAATAGGTTTTGCTTATAATAATGCACAGCATCCTGTATATTTTGCCACAGATTGATCTGCTGGGAATGGAGTGGAAACATACATTAGTGAGACAATGTAAAGATTTCACACTTCTGCTGCTTCTGTAGTGCTTGTGTTTGAGATAAATGACAGACTCCAGGACACCAATTCTCTTCCTCATTTGCACTTTCTCTAGGCTCCAAGGAAAAGATTCAGAAGCCTAAACATAGACATCTAATGCCATTTTAGATGCTTTGGGTACCTGAGACATCTGTCAGCGCTAGCACGTGTGACAGATGACTTAATGCCTTCTTTAGCAGCAGTTGAAAGCCATGGTGGGATGCCCTTAGGCATCTAAAATAGCACTAGATGTCTATGTTTAGGTATCTGCATTTCTCCTTAACCCTCTGTTGTAAAATGAAATAAATTGGATAAAGATGACTTAATCAAATTTATAGGATGTTTATATGTGTTTTAGAAATTACCTGGGGTAATTTTGTAGTGGAAGTTTGTGATAAAAATGAAATTTAAACTACATTTCCTTTTGTATCAGTTTAAATAGCTCTAAAAATTCCTTGTAGTACAACCTCTGTGCAAATTGCAATTGTAGAACAAGTGAGGTGATGGGGGCTTTGTTTTTTTAAATGATCAGTTACAAAGCTCTAGATAATCATTCATATTAAAGTTGTTGTATATTGAACTGCTGAACTTGCTGCTTGTAAGATAACTAGTGTCAAACTGACATCAGTAGATTCAGGGAGATTTCCAGCACTTTGGTTAGAAACAAACTGGTTCCATCTAATGGGTGCCATTGTGGAGATAAGACTGTAGTTTGTTCAGTGCAACATTGCAATTGGGCAGAGCCTTTGACCAGGAGTATGTGTGGCAGTGAAGCTGTACCACCAGCAGCAGTCTTGCTTTGGTTTTTAGAGTGCCTTCACATACCCAGACTGGTACCTGTGTGCTGCTGTGATCCTTCAGCTTTTATCACAGACAAAAATACAGGGATTGGGAGAGCTGAGATGCAAGTTCTCTCTTGCAGCAGGTGAGACAGAAGGAACCTATCTGCCACCTCAAAGATTGTGCTGTGGACATGCAGTTAGCATCTCTTATTTTGATGCATGATAGTGAGGTAGTGTAAATTTTGAAATAGGCTCAATAAATTCTAAATAACAGTGTTCTGGAAGTGGTAGTTACTCATTGAGCTCTATGATCAAAATGAAATTTTGATATATTATGTATTATATTATGTATTTATGTTCTCTGTAGTCAATATATAGTTAAACAATAAGGCACAACAGGCATTAATCCCTTTGAAGTATTCTCCTGATGTCCAAGGTATTGTTTGGAATGAGCTGAAGGGTATGTTACTTTAACTACCTGAGTGGTACAGTAATCTTTCCTGAATTCATTACCTGGGGCATCTTATTGTTATTATGAAATAAATAAATAAAATCCTTAAGGAGCTGCTCCTCAATTTACAGGGGAGTTTAACAGAAATTTAACCTTACTGGTAGTTAGTAAGGAAAATGGTATTTACGTGCTGCACTCTGAAGATCTTGGCTTCATTCACATCAAGTCTAGCATGTGACATGGTCACAGCTACCAAAACTATCAAAGCTTCGAAGTATATACACAGTTGCAGTCAGTAGTCCAAGGAACTTTTCTTATCCATGTTATCCATAGTTTATTCTAAGCAAAGCCAGAAATAATTTGTGCCTAGAACAACAGCTAGAGTAGTGCAAACCATACTGCAGCGCAAGCCAATATTTTTTCTAAGAAAGATGGAAAAAAAATTGCATGAGTGATTTTTTTATTATTATTTTTTTTTTAATAGCACTTCATGCTTTCCAGTCTGGAACATCAAGTTAAACAGTACATTATTACAGAGCACAGGAGGAGCAAACAAAAGTAGGAGCAGACTTCTTGTTTCTTTTTTAGTCTAATATGCAATCACAGTTAGTACAAGATGCTTTTATTTTAAAACATGCAAGTGTATATATTCATAGGTTTTAACATCTGTTCTTTTTCAATTGTTTTCTTACCAGCTATTCTTAAATATTTCAGAGAAAACCCAGGGGCTTATTAAAATTTTAGTAAGAAAGCTTATTTTTTTTCAGGGCACACAATATGTTACCTCTAAAGAAATATTAGTGAATTACTTCTTTCCCCTGACTGTAATGATTTTATAATTATACTTTGTCATAAAGGAAATCTACACAGGTTCATTGTTTTTCATCTTTTCTGGGTAATAGCTAACCTTGCCCTGGAATGTGGACAGATGGGAATAACCATTGTAAGCTGTGATGATTTCTGTGCAAAAAATAGTTTAGATTTTTATCTTGATTTTATTTTGGGGAAGGGGAAAAAACCCAAGAAAAATCAAGGAAATCCATACACATCCCACCATGTTTTGATCAGTCTCTGTATAGTGATAAACTGGAGAACAATGACACAGAGTACTTGCATAGCCTGGAAACGATGACTGCAAAACTGACATGGAAGAAGAACGCTTTATTATGAGGTTTCACAATTAAGCAGGCAAGAATGTATTCACTTGTTACACATTCATTTTCTAATGGAGTAATATCTTGTGAGGTATGGACTTGGGAAGGGCCTTTTCTGTTAGGACCGCTTGGATCTTAATCTTATCATTTTTATCGTGGGTTATGGTCTGTTTCCCAGAGCTGTTTGGAACATTTCTTTTAATTGGTTATTTGCACATGAACATAAAATATGGACAAAGCCTTTGGTTTATTTCATGTAGTGTCGTTTCTGACATCTTGGCTTTTACTGCTAAAAAACTTCAACTTTTTTTCTTAAGCTTGAGTTATCATGTTTTGAGGTAGGCAAGGGAGGCTGCGAAGGGGGTCCCCTTGTGGAACTGGCTTGATAATATTAGTTACAAGCTGTGTGTGATCCTATGAATTCAGTTATTTCTTATCTTGCTTTTGTACTCTAGTGCTCCGGCGTTTCATAAACATGATTTAAAAACACCTGAAGCAAAGTAGCCTGCAATACTGTGACTCTCCTTAGTGTGAAAATGCAAGACAGAAATTTTCACTTTAAATCTAATAACAAGAAGAAATGTCTAGAATTTTTCAATATCTCATAATCGATGGCTAATCCAAAATAATTATAATAGAACAAAATGTATTCCCTATCCTACCGCTGTCAGTAAGCAGCTGACTGAAGTGTAAGGACTTACACATCATCCTTAAATTTATTTAAGTTCAGTAGCTAGTAAATACTGTCTTGCTAGATATTTATTTAAATATCTAATCCTCTCTCTGTCCAACTACGCTGCTGACTGCAAGTTTTTCCTGTAGCAAACTCCCCAACTTAGTCATGCACTGTGTAAAAATACTGTCTTTGCTCAGTTTTGCATTTTTGCCTTCCAGTTTTGTTGTATCTCTTCTTTACTCTGAGATATGTCTGACTTGGCTTCTCTGTACAATTTATTCTTCTGCATAGCTTTATTTTATCAAATCATGTGTATTCATCTCATACAGAAATGAGAGATTCCTGGTTTCTGAAGCCATCTTCCATGCCTCTAATCATTTTCATCGCCCATCCCTGGACCTCCTCAATGTTTTCTAATGTTGTCTCTTGTAATTGCATTATTATATTTTCAATGTTTATTCTATTTCTCTATGTACTAATATTTTCCCTGCATGTTTGCAGTTCAGATTGAAGCAAAGCAAGACTATGCAGGAGATTGTTCTAGCATATGGTGCAGAACCTCCTTTAAAAATGGCTTTTAAAAACAGCTGTAGCAAGCTGTGCTTTCAGATCTTCCTTGCTCCCTCTTTCTTCAGACTTCAGTGAGGACCCAGAAGCAGAAGGTGGGAGCTAATTCTTGATTTCTGACTGTTAGACCCTGGTGGTGTCACTGGTAAGTCCTCCCAGTGCACTACAGCAGCTGCAGGTAAACTGGTGTACTGCCTAGGAGGTGTCACGAGGAATTCTTAGTCCATCTTCTCTGCTTCCTCCTGCTCATAGAACCCATTGTGAGCTTCCTCCAGGACTTCATGGAGAACTGGAACATGGAAAGAAAAAAGAGGGGTTTTTCCTTATTCATATCTCTGAACTGGCTTAACTGCAGAGGTCATGCCAGGGGAGGGCTGAATAACCTTATTGATAACAGCTATTTGTTAAAGCTTGCTTGTATTGTCCAGCTGCACTCAAAGAGCAGTCCGTATTGTTCCTTCTAGAGTGTCCTGCCTTGTGTTTGAGCTTAATGATTTGCTATACTGGTTTGTATTGCAGCTTACCATGTCTTCTGTAGAGGCAGGGAATTCATTATGTCACTTTGTCTTCATCTGTTTTTGCCTTGGTAACCACACTGGGTGGAAGGGAAAGACCTAGTAGCCCATTTCGTGGAAGTCTGGACAGTAAACCAGAAAACCAGTTAGATGGTGGTGGTCATTAAAATCTGCTTTTGCCCACTGACTCCAGTCACTGGTGGGTTGGGGTTTTTTGTTTTGTTTTGTTTTTCCTTTATTCTTTCGAGAACAAAAATGTGCAGTTTGGTCCTGCTCCTTCGATGTAGTTTAGACCTTTCAGATCCTTTCTGAGCTGCATGCATAGCAGAATTAATGCTTGTAAAACTTAAAATAGTTTGTCTTTCAGGATTACAGAAACCAGATAAGTGGCAGAATTTAACTACAGACTCTACCTGAGACCTGATTAAAGCCGTCCAAATCTGTGGCTGCAGACACTCTTTGAGAGGGTAAGCAGTCAAATCAGTTTTATATAAACCCTAAGACCCATATTTCAGTAAACCAGAAATGCTTTTTTGTAGCTGTTGTGTGTGAAGTGAATTCCAAATAATTACAAAAAGGCCGCTGTAACATATATACTGACACATGTCAAATTAATCCTTTAAAGTGGTCGAGGGCTATTAAAATTGTTCTCCACTTTCCATATCAGATATTTCTTTCAGTAAGAAAAAACATAAAGGGCTGAAATTTATTGAATGTAATTAGCTGTAGCTTGCAGTGCTAGGTATTTGCTTCTCTTCAGCAAGCTCCAATTCATTGACCCCACACCTGATGATGTTACAGATGCTGAAGGAACTTATAAGGAACTCACATACTGTGGTGAGACATTTTGGAGCATTTAAGAAAGGGAAAATGTAAGAGGAAAAAGAAATTCCTGGGCGTTTTTGCAAATACGTGGGTAAAGGCTTTCTACACAATCCATCCTGTAGTGTTCTGATGTTGTTTAACTATACAATGAGTAACTTGGCACGTTTCCCAAGAGACAAGAATTTGTACGGAATAATTCTTATGGCATGATGCTGCCCTTTCTAAATTGATTTTAGGATGGAAG
>NW_009911460.1:154841-165426 GCF_000696875.1 Nestor notabilis | reverse complement strand
TCCTGCTGTAAATGTAAAATTACTAACTGTTGGATCTTTATATTTTGGCAGATATACTGTTATTCAGCAGTTTCTTTATATTATTTGTGTAATTCTACATAGGAACAGGAAATATCTGAATAATAATTGTGAATAATATGCTAGAGGCTTTCTGAGCCTGTCATTGCAATATTTATTGAAGTAGGAGACATACAGAAGAGCTTTTAGCCTTTGAGTATGAATCTTCCATATTGTGAGTACGTCTGTCTGAACTGTGTTTTAATTTGTACATGTGTGTATACATAACACCAGTCTCATGGAGAAAAGGGTGAAGGCCTTATTTAAAGTACAAAATAATACTTCTATCATATAGAAAGAATGGATCTTAAGGGGAAAAAAGAGCCATGTTTCGAGTAGGGGAATAAATACTCTGTTCTAACTTAGTGCACAGAACTGTCCTCTCTCATGACTACTTGACTCACTGCAGAAATGGCTTATGTGGTGCACCGGGTCTGTGTAACACAGGGTGAAAATTCAACGATCAACAGGCAATGCCAGGGACCACTTAGAAATGTAATAACTTTTAGATTAGCAGGTCTTGAGTATGTTTTTAATCAGACTTGCATAGTACTTCTGATTGACCTGCTAAAGAACTAGTAAGAAGTATTTGGATCCTAGACTAAAGAATGGAAATTTTAGACATACGCTTTACATGCAATCAATAGGTGCCTTTCAACATTTGCTGAAAACAAGCGTGCCACGTAATACAGTTCTAACTCCTCTGCACAGAGATTGCATTCAGTACAAGCTAGTAAGGAAGCACATTTATAGAGGAAGGGAGCTGAATACAAAGAGGTTACAGGTGTATTATGAGGACAGTGGTGATCTGTGCAAAGCACTGCATAGCATCTAGACTCTTGCACGCTTCTTGTCCTCCTTTGGGAGGAAATTAAACAGTAAACACTTAATGCCTGAAGACAGCAGATCAAAGTCATTACTGACGTAAGATACAATCCCACTGACATGTCTATTGTGATCTGTAGTTTTGAGTCTTGGTATTACCTTTAAAAGGAGCTAACAAAGCCAGATGAGCAGAAACCAGAACAGCACATGAAATTGATTTTTGACAAGTGAAAAACTGCTCATACTGGAAGAACTTCATGTACACATTGCTTCTCTCTCTTCAACATCACGTACAGCGATGCTCAACCATCAGCTTTCTTTCAGGTGATAAATCATTTTGAGGTCTCATCTCCTTACTGACTTCTGGTGTATGTGGAATAAGATAGCAGAATCTATCCCTGGTAAACCTAATTATATCTCTCTGTGACTGTGAGAAATCATCTCTTTGTCTCAGAAAAGATTGCCTGTGTCTAATACAACCCTATAAAACCACAGAAAACCCAGGGTGGGGGAGGAGGGAAGGAAACAAGTTTGCATGCAAGAGCATAATGCTGCCATTTTGAGGAATTTGCCATCCACTTGAGGAAGGAGAGAGGCACTGGCAAGTCTCAATATTTGTGTCTCCTCCTCGTTCTCACAGTTACGCAGAAACATTCAGATCTTGTCAGAAATCCATGACCAGATGTGTCCTGTTCTGAAGACATGTTCAGCAAATGTGAACTTCAGGTCTTCATTGAAAAACTACTTCACATGCCATAAATCACTCTGATTGTATTTGCTAAATAAATTCCATGCTATAGAATAGGATAGCGTAGAAGATAAAAATCAGAGTTGAGATCTTACCTTTAAAGAGAGTGGCAAAAAATGACTTCAATTGGGTCATTTTTCACACTGAATCTCTGGGGTGCTAGAAAGGGAGAAAAACAGTGTCGAGGGAAAAAAGCCTATACCCAAAAAGCAGTACTGAATTTGGAGCTGATGGTGATCCAGTCTTAGTGCTATAACAATTGATAGAGTTCTCTGATACTTTTTTCCCTGTGTTTTCTGGAGATTTTTTTGCATTTTTTTTTTATTTGCCTGCAGCCCTGTCAGTGCATTGTGTTGAGTCTGGTCTGGTGGAATTGTGTGACTTGCATGCTTGTTTATTGGTGAAAATGAAAGTTAAAATACGACTGCACAGACTAAAATATAGAATCTTAAATTATTACAATGAAGATTCTAATAATTCTATATAATTTTTTATATATATGTGTTGTTTTTTTTAATCAAGAGGTAGCTTATTCTTACACCTCTCCCCTGTCTACCAGTTGTCCTCATGCTCCGACTGTCAGTTGTCATGTGTGATCTTTGGTCTACTATTATGGAAGTAAATTGTTACGTTCAAGGGACAAAATGAACTGGTTAATATTGTCTAAATATTGGTAAATGTTTCACATTAGGTGCAAATTAAAAGAAGTATTTTGCTAAGCAGAGCTACTAATAGGAGCTATACTAATAATGAAGGATAATTTAACAGCATGGCTGCACAAGCAGAACAAGCCTTTGAAAATGTCCGAACTTATGACTGTGACTGAATAAACCCTCCCTACACATTTCCATTCTCATTCCAGGTAATCGTAATGAAAATATGTAACTCCTTATTATAGGGAGGGAAGATGTGCTGTATTCATAATACCACAGTACATACGTGGTTGCATATAAAATGTCATGCAGACTGGGAATAGTGTAATTTTCTACCATAAAAAAGGCAGGTATTCTGTGGTGTTTTGCTTTACAGAACTCCAGTTTCTGATCGTGGTTCAGGTGTGTCATACTGAAAACGTTTACCTTGGAGTAAATAATTAAAAATGAAGAAAAACATACCATGTTGCTGATTTCTGATGTGCAGTGGGAAAACAAATAAAGCTACTGAAGCATTAAAGCTTTTGTTCTACTGTTGATCAAACTACTCTTGCATGTTTTTAAATGTGCCAGTATGATGGCAGAGGAGTCACTCAAATACATTAATATATAATTTAGAGGTGCTGCTGTGATAAGTTGATTTGTCACTTTTTAAAAAAGCCTTTGTAGAGAAGTTCTGTCATTAGGCAGTAGACCAGAAAGAATGGATCTTGCTTAAAAACAAAAGGTCTGATGAATGGCTAGGGCAGTGAAAGAGTAGGGGTAGATAAAGAGCCCTGTAACTAGTTCCTTAATCCTTCATTGTCTGTTTCTGACCTGCTTTAACTGAACCAAGGTCCTAAATGATAAAGCATCGCATGGGTCTGTGTTTCTATTCTCTCTGGTGTAACATAGGGGAAAAAGTCTAGTACAGCTCTTCCTTATTGCTACTTATAGCAACTGTGCAAATGAATGGGAATTCTTCCCTTGAGCTCTCTGGCCGCAAAACTACTGAAATATCTGATAGAAGAAGTTGCCTGAATATGTAGTAAATGTGAATAATTTTGATATGACAGGGAAATGTGGGGAAAGAAAGAGAGAACAATGAGGATTCTTTTAAGGGGAGAAATGAGGTATAGGGGAGCAAGTGAGAGGTAAGGAAAAGAGAAGAATTTTACAGTGGCGTTAGAGAAGACAAGGTGGTAATGGTTGGAGATACACTTTTTCAAGAGATGTAGGAAGAATTCTACATTGAAACCTGTAAAGTGAAGGAAGACAAGAAAAAACAGAAATTGAAAGAGGGTGGTCATTTTACCCTCTTAAACTAATAACTTCTCAACTTCCTCCTTTAAAGCTTCCTTTTAATGTCAGGGAAATAAGAGAACACATCAAAAAGACTTGCTGTGAAAGTGACTGAAGGCAATCAGGAAAGTCAGTGTTAATGCTAACACTATCTGTACTAGCTATTGTATTGCTTTGTTACTGGGGTGTATTCCACTTGTTGTGCTAATCTTTAATACAAGATGTATTGTGCTTCCTATCAGAAATAGGACACGGTATTGAAATTTATACACCAATTACTTCTCTTATCATTCCCTGTTTAGACTTTGCTTCAGGTACTTTTAAATGAGAATTTCTGACATCTTGAAATTAAACCTCTAGTTATTAGACATGATCCTTCAGACCTTGTGTAGGGAGTATCTCCTTTTCATTCTGCGTTCGATAGGCACTTCCCTGCATATATAATAGAATGGCCCTGAATGAATTCATATAGGCTTTTGCTTCAGGGAGAACAACAAGCTTAGGTAGATGACTCTGAGGGTGAACTTTTGCCTGTTGACATTATTTTTAAACTTTTCTTCCCCAGGCTGTAGTAATGTGTACTAAATAAATGATAAACATCACACTAACAAAGCACATGCTAACCATTTGAACTACAGAGGGTGCTTTCCAGGTAGCTGGGAGGTGTGTGTGAATTATTTATTTGGGGGAGAGGGGCCTGATGGTGTTATCCTGTCATCAATTTCACCCCCTCAAAAAGTATTCAGGCACTCAGCAGTGGGGATGGATAGTTTCTAGTGTATTTAAAAAATAAATAAAAATCACTGCAATTCACTATTGAACTGTCTGAACCAGCCAGCTAGTATTGTGATCCAAAAATGGGAGAAAATGCTGATTTTCCAAGTACCTGTATTGCTAGTCCTTAGGCAGTTTGTCTCAGCAAAGCACAGGATGGGTAATGGCAAAGTGCTAATTTCTTCTCTGATCAAACATATACTAAGTGAGGAGATAGTCAGAACCGATGAAAGATGCTTGCAATGGTCAGTTTTATTGCTTGCTTCCAATAAACATAACATAAATACTCGGGGACATAACCACATATAGAAAACAACTTTTGTTAGAGAAACAAAGTGGCTTGACTCCAGCTTAAACTGTAAAGAGAATATTACGTGTGTGCAGGGTGTGGGTGTTCTTATTCTGTGACTGCCAAAGCAATTAATATAATTTGTTCACTTGCTGCTTTTAGAGCAAGGGAGAAGTTTTAGATGAAACAGTGATAACTCTGTTGCACTCATTCTGAAGTTGATCCAGAGAAAGCTTGTCTGGAGGGTCACTTGGAGAAAGGAAGCACATTGACCAGTTTAGGCTTATCCTACGGGGAGAAACAGCTATGAAGATGGAGCTGAAATGATTTCTGAATCCAAGAGGATTGATTATTCCACAGTCTCTGCCTTCCATGTTTTATGTTTTGTGCTGTAAATATTTTTTTATTATTTTGCTTGTTGTTTCTAAGCATAATGAGTTTTTGTAGCATAAGCAACCTCCCTGCTCTGCCAGCCCCAAAAGAGACAGTGAGAGCAAGGAAGTGTCAGGAGAAACCCAGCATGTCTATGATGTGACACTTTGACTAATACATTGCCATGTAATTCCTGCAGAAGTTTGCTAATTAGTCATTAAACTAAAGCTTACCCCTACTATCTTGTCCAAAATGTCACATGAATCACGTTCATTCAGAACCAACAGACAAAGCTGATAATTTTTTTCAAGCTGTCTGCATAATGTCGCGTTATTTTATGTGGTGCCTTTCAATCTCTGTGCATAGTGTGCGCCTTTTACAGCAAATGGTATGAGCTAGATTTGAAGTGGAGAAAACAGTCCTAGGACTTAAGTGCTAGAATAAGACACCTACATGTAGCCAGGGTTCCTGCGTATGTGTCCTTCAAGTGCTGATATGTTTTACAGTCTTCCATAGATTGAGTGCAAGATTTGTATGGGGAAGTGACTGGGACATCACTCTGCTTCAAAACCTCTACCTGTGTGTGCCTAGGTTAGAGAGAGATGGCATAAGTTTCACACTGTCTTCTGCTGTACCTTTGAAAAGCATTAACTAAGTTATTTTATATGGTATGGTAAACAAGTACTGCTTAGGAGGAAGGGGGACCTATGTACCAGCCCTGTGACCTAGCTGCAGAGAGGCTCAGAATGCTTAGAGATTCAGTAGCAGACGCATGGTGTCTACACTTAATGGAACTTTTCTCTGGTTTAAGTGCTATTTTTAACTGAATTAATAGCCAGTTAACTTGCTGCAAGCTACAAACGTTTGTGGTCTACCCTGGGGCATGGACATTTGGACAGTGCCCAGAATAACCTTTAGAGAGATATTAACTACTCTTAATTATTTGGCTGTAACTTAGAAATGTGAGACTCACTAGAGCCCTGAGAACCAGTGGGGACCTCTGTCTGACTGAGCATGCAGGGGCTTTTGTGGCCAGCCAGGAGGTTCTTCTCCCCACAGACTTATGATCAAACCTCCTTCAGTGTTAACTAGCTCCAGTTTCAGGGCTATTGTCAAAGAGCAGTGAACTTCCCCACTCATCTCAACAGTGTCTTACCTTTAGCACAGCTTTGTGTATTTTTCCTTTTGCTGTGAGAAATCACCTTTGAAATTCTTGTCTTCAAGCCTGAAGTTCAGCTGATCCCTCAGTTGTGCCTTTAAAGTGCTTGGCTGGGTGGCTACATTTTATGGGTTGAGTATGGAATAACTACTGGATTCTTCTGTTTGTTGTTTTGTTAAGACAAAACCCAAACACATCCCCATCCTCCCACCTCCAAGAAAAAAAACATCTACAAACCATCACCCTCAACTGTCATCAGTTGAGGTAATTCTTAAGGGGGGCTCTGTACCATAAAGCAGCAAGCAGTTATTGTATGTATAGCCATTTCTTGTTCTCCAAAAATGAATGTTGTAAAATGTTAAATGGTGTATCAAAGACCCATAGACTTATTTGAGAAGTGGGGAAATTTGCAGTGAGAGATTTGATGAGCCAAGCCAGCACGTTTTATTAGGAGATAACGCGATGAAAATGCCTGCATTTGTAGGCAGGAAAACAATATCCAGAAAGGGTACCTCAATTCAGTGAAAAAGGAAAAAAAAGCTCACATCTGAAAGAGGACTCTATGTGTGTGTTTGTGTAAGTAGTGGATCTGATTGACTACTGAAACAAGATATTGACAGATGCAGTGAACTTTGTAGATTGTGATGGTGTTGATTTGGAAGCAATGCTTGTGAAAGTTCCCAAACTTTCAAGCGAGTTGGCTACTGTCAATGCTTTTAATTCTTAGGGATGATCCTTTCCCCAAACTTGTAATTGAAAATGCAGAAAAGATGTTATAATTAAAAAGAAAATACTAAGGTTTGTATACTGCCTAAGATTTGCTTTGTTATGGGCTTATAGATCGCAGCAGAAGAGCCATTGTGTTACTCAGAACTAAGACCCAGCTTAATTGGAAAGCAGCTGGTTTTGTTATTAGCCTCATAATTGAGTTAAATGAAGGTCAGGTTTAAATCGCTAGTGGACTTTCTGACTTTAAACTCTGGTAAGATGACTAGTAGTAGTCTCAAATAAATAAAAACAAAGTCATGAGAATGTGGAAGGCTTAAAATCTAGGAAGATCTAAGTGGAATGACTGTATAAACCATTTAATGTTCTCTTGGCCTTAGTTATTGAGCAGTTGAGAAACATATCGGTAGCAGCCAGGAACTCTTACAGTAAAACAGATGTGACTGAGAAATTGAAACAGATCATCCCATGGGCAAAGATGGGAAATTAGACACTATTGTGGACACTATTGAGAAGACATGGAAGTGATCAGGTTTATATGGGAAATGTTCATGTGAATGAAACTTTCTTCTTTTAGATTTTGAGGATTCCGTAGAACTTGGAGGAGTAGCATCCCTGTCTCTTCTTCTCAGTCTTTCATCAACAAGAAGCATCATATTAATGTCTTAATTGATTGACAGGTGCTCAGATAGACTTAAAATTCACAGGCAATCTACTGACAAAAGCATTTCAACTGACTCCATGTTGCTGAGTTTGCAGTATAGTGATGCCGTTGGTGCAGTCAATTTTGACAACTTGCTTGGGCAGACAGTAGGTTGCCAGTTTTCTGCTTTCTTGCCTTGTGCCTTTTAGCAGTATCTCATGGGTATGGCTACATCAATATTTCCCCATTTCATCCCCTGCAATAGCTGTTAGCTGCTGGTGTGCCATTGTGAATCCCTGGAGATGGTAACATTTCTGCCAGGCTGTGGTCTCTTGCACACTGTGTCTTTCACCCAGTGGCGGTGCCATGGTGGACAAATGCTCCCTTGCCTGCCTTTCACTTCCAGGAAAGCTTTGGTCCAATGATTCTGCTCATAAAAGGGAAACTTGGTAGCAGAATTATTTTTATTTAAGAGACTCTTGTAATAGTATTTCTATTCTATTAGTATATTTCTAATAAATAGTATTTCTATATACTAAATAGTATTTATATTCTATTCTAATTACTATTACTCTGGTAATAGTATTTCACTTAGAAAATTGAAACTGAAGTTTTCTTTTCAAACCTCTTTGGTTATTTCATTTTTGTTTGACCTATATTCAAGTGAGATAGTGACTCTTCATCGGATTTGACCTAAGAGAAAAAGCTGAGGGCAGTTTTAACTCACACTGTAAGACAAGTTGGATCCTAAAAACTACTTGTGTGAATGATTGGCTGTTGTGTGTGGTAAGCAGAGTCTTTGCAGGGATTTTGAGATCTGCTATTGCAGGAAAATTGTGTGTTCAATGTGTAGTAATATATGATAAACTCAATATTTCTCAGTGCTTGCTGTATGCTAAATGTAGTGTCTGGTAGATAGACATTAGGCCCTATGGTTTGCTCTTTTAGAGTTTCAGCATCACCTTCAGCAAGAGCAGGAGTAGGTCCTTTGTGCATCATCATTTCACTATTTATCAAAAGGCTTGAGTAGTCATTTGGGCGTCTGGCTTCAGCAGATGGTTATGAATGCAGAACTTGCAATGCATTTCCAGTATTTCTTTCAAAAGCAGAGTCAGTTTATCGTTAAGTGACATACTATGCTCTTGACACAATCACTTCTGGGCCTCAACCAACAACCATTAAGTATGTGGAAAAGCTCCCATTGACTTTAATTAGGGCTGGCTAAGTTGCACGCTGAAGACTTAATTGCTGTCTGAACTTAAGGCATAAGTGAGAGGTGCTCTAACTACTAGAGATAATCAGATATTATTAGAATAATTTTATTTGTATATAAGTAGGAAGTACAATTGTCTGTATAAGTCATCTTACTATTTTTATTACTAATAAATAAAATAAACTTGTCTTTAAACTGTTGAGTAACTACACCATTACTGTAGTTTAGTTTAACATGAGGGTGATGCTGTCATAGCACCTGGTTTTCATTTTTAGAGGTGGAACTCCAAGGCATTCTTTTATTTTGGTTTTATTTACGTATTAACTTTTTAAAGGGTACAGTGTGTGGAGCTCCAGGTACTGCTCAACTTGACCTTTTCATTACTTGCATTATTGCTTTCAACGACTTTATTACAAATATTAAAGAAGGACAATAATTCGTAGTGCAGTGGAAAAGACTGCTAATTCAGAGGAGTTCTCTGAGTACTCTGAACGAAGTCTGGGACATACCTTTGGATACCATAAGGCCTTCCTCAATTAAATTGTGTGAGGAGGAGACTTTTCCCACAGCATGTGACAGCTGAACAGACTGTGGGGTCTTATGCGTGTTAAATTCCTGTTAACATTAATCAGAATTACATGTGCATATTCTGAAATTAATCAACTCGCTGATATTGCCTCAGATAGCTTTAGTTTATTTCCACATTTTATACTCTTGCAGCAATGTCTCACACTTCTGCAGACAGTACCAGTTTTTCTAGTGTGCACTCACATGGAACTGAATGTGGCCAAGAAGGGAAAACTAGGTAGTGAATGCAAAGGGTAGAGTAAAATCACCAAAGCAAACAGCAAACAAAATTATTTTTGCTGGAGTTTTTAATGACTAAATTCAGAGATGGCATATATCCATCAGGAAGAGAAATTGTGCAAAATGGGAGTCCGAGGCCAAATTTTTGTATTAGTGGATAAGAAACAACATGTACTAGATACTGCATTAAATTTTTATGTGACTTGTTTTAGGAAGAGGTTTTGGTTGGTAATAATGGTTAGATTTTGTCATTTGAGCCCAGATGAGAATAGATTTTCTCTCGTTGGTTGAAAGACTCTGGACCAGGGTAGTTTATTTGTGAGTCATTGGAGCAGGTATGGTAACCTCACCCCCAAGCGCAGAGGTAACTATTCAGAGACAAGATATGCAAGAAGAAAGAGATCCAAAGGTTGAACTGTAAGGTTCTTGTGAGCAATGTACTGAATAGAATTACAGACCTAGAGAGAGAAGTGGGAGAAAACAGGACCTGGGGAGGGAAAGATACTGAACAGTCCATGATCAGTGCTTTTAAGCCAGTTCTGAGGGTGAAACAGGAGGCTGGACTATTGACTGTCACTAAGCTTTTTGCTAGAATTGTGTTATACTCCAAGAAGAGCTTGGTGTGTTAGAAGACAGATGTGACATTGGGGAAAATGGTACGGGGATGGCAGTGAGATTGAGGAGGAGGAGTTACTGGAGCAAATGTGGGATAAAGTATGAAGAATGATGGAAAAACTTACATATTATTGATAGCAAAGAAAATAGCAATGACATAAGGAAAATCA
This sequence comes from Nestor notabilis, assembly GCF_000696875.1. Taxonomy (NCBI): domain Eukaryota; kingdom Metazoa; phylum Chordata; class Aves; order Psittaciformes; family Psittacidae; genus Nestor; species Nestor notabilis. The sequence continues at coordinate 155,094 of NW_009911460.1, read as the reverse complement.
GATTGTTTTGCATATATTCTCTGAAGAAAACATTAGATGCACAAGAAAAGAAAGAGAAAAGGTTACAAAAGAGAGAGAAAAAGTTTCAAAACAACAAAGACAAAAATAGCATAAAGAAGCCTAGGATTACAAACATAGCACTTTGCAAGGGCAGAGAACTGAAGTATTTTAACTAGGAAGATGTCAGAGCTGAGGGGCAAAAACATTTATAGAGAAAGATGTCAAGTTGGTCAGTTCTTCCCTGCCAGGAATG
>NW_009911460.1:136748-154772 GCF_000696875.1 Nestor notabilis | reverse complement strand
AATGCCCACAGCAACATATAATAGTAGAGAAAGCAGATGTTGTGGATGAACTGGGTCTGCAGGCTGGCAAACCAGGCTTTGCTTTTGTAGGGAAGGAAGCGAGAGTGGTGGTTAGGAGTGCAGCCTGGAGAAAATCAGAAGTTTGCAGGTATAGCCCTGAAGAAATGGAGAAAAGATACTTTTTGGATCAGAAGGTCAGCTTTGTGCATAAGCTGGAAGTTGTTGCACAGATATGTATGAAAGGGGGTGTCGTGGTTTAAGCCCAGCCGGCAACTTGGAACCACGCAGCCGCTCGCTCACTCCCCCCCCTTTTTCTTCCTCCCCCCGCTCCCGGAGGGATGGGGAGGAGAATTGGAGGAATGTAACTCCCACGAGTTGAGATAACAGCTCTCCAGTAACTAAGGTATAATACAAACCACTACTGCTACCAATAATAATGATAAGAGGAACAACAAGGGAGAAGGACACAACCGCTCACCACCCGCCGACCGATACCCAGCCCGACCCGAGCAGCGATCTGGGCCTTCCGGGTAACTCCCCCCAGTTTATATACTGGGCATGACGTGCTGTGGTATGGAATACCCCTTTGGCCAGTTTGGGTCAGGTGTCCTGTCTCTGCTTCCTCCTGGCTTCCCCTCCTCTCTGGCAAAGCATGAGACTGAGAAAGTCCTTGGTCAGAGTAAACATTACTTAGCAACAACTAAAAACATCGGTGTTATCAGCATTGTTCCCAGACTGAAAGTCAAAAACACAGCACTGCACCAGCTACTAAGAAGGAGAAAAAATGACTGCTGTAGCTGAACCCAGGACAGGGGGGCAACTGGAAAATGTTTTGGTTATTAAGCAAGACTTGGTAATTGTGTCGGAGCCCTTCCAATTTGAGGATGTTTTGTGTTAACACACACGCACACAAAGAAATGTGAAATTGGAGCCACTTTTATGGGACGAAAAAAGTAGTTGTATGTTATAGTGAAGGTAAATTTATTTAGTACCTTTTGGCTATATAAAATTGCTTTTGGACTGTTTTTAGGATTCTTCATAAAACAAAGACTTATTAAATTTACTTGGCAGCTGTGGGGTAAAGTAAAAATGAAATAAGCTGTGCTTGGTGGTTGGTTTTGTTGTTGTTGTTTGGGTTTTTTGTTGTGTTTTTTTCTTTTTTCCTTTTAAACAGCCTTTGGCAGTTCTCCAGCATTTATTTTAAGCAGATTAGACTCAAACCCAGTGATTACATTTAACATTTTTGGAAACTTTTGATCATATTTGGCTATGACAAACTGTTGTGGGAAGTGTCCTGGAGTCCAGTTTGTGACCTAATTCAATGTAGGTTTAGTGAATGAGGGCTGCTGTTGGGGTTAGATGTGGCTGCAGTGGTAATTAAGGCACTAAGAGGTGGCACAGTTTCTCTTTTATTGTGTGCCATGGAGAGTGTGCCATAGTGAGGAGTGTTAATGAGACAGGAACTGTGCTGACTGAATTACTGCTGTTGAGCCTTGTGAACTAAAATAGAATTCTAAGTAATAGTAAAGTTTTTGAGATGTCAGTCTACAGGGATTTTAAAACTGAATGGTGCATTGGCAGGACAAAATATTTATCTTTATTGTTCAGGAGGGGTTTAATTTATTTTTTTTTTTTTTTTAACTTTTTTATTTTACTGTGATATCTCAGAATGTTTTTATTCAGCCTCAAGGGAGTCTCATCAAATTTCCCTTTTTCCTTCTTTGTCCCATTTCAGGTCATTGCAGATTCCTTTTCTCTACTCAAAGCAGTTAGTAAGACTATAAACCATGGTTTATGCGCAGAGAACAGGCCACTCTTTTTTACTTTGCTGGGAAAAATAATTGATTTCCTTTCACTTGTTTCAGCAGTTCCTTAATTCTGTTTATCTTTATTTGCTGACAGTAGTTTTGCTCTCTCTGCTCCTGAATGTGATACAGCCATTCAGTTAAACTTTTCCATGCTGATGACTGTTGTTGCTGGTTTCCATACCCATCTGTTGGGGCAGCATCACTCTGAAATAGGTGTAGGCAGCCTTCTCCAGCAGTACCTGCCTGAATGGTGTGTGCATATTCCTGTTCATTCTCCTCTTTTCATGTCTAAAACCACATCTTCTGTTTCCTTGTCACTTGTAATAACTTGTATTATGAATTTCTTTGGACTGTGCTTTATTTTTCTCCTGGAGACTGTTGTCCATTTGTCATAATGTACTACATTAGATAAAATATCGTCTGGCTGTCAGTTCCAGACATTGTTTTTTTAGAGTAATGACCAGAATAGTCACTCTAACATCTGAAACTATTGTGTAGCCAATGGAGGGTTTTTTCCTGAACTCTTTTTTTAGGACTAATTAGTCATTTCCACCCATTATTTTAATGAAGAAGTTAAGATTTAAAGAGCTTTTGCTCAATTCCTATGACTGACAAAGCAGTTTTCTATATGCAGTATTTGAACTAATTTGCTACCATTTCCAATAGGTACAGTATCTAATAAATTATATCCTTGCTGTTAAAATTGGAAAAATAAAGCAAATACTATCTTATAAATATGAACCAGTGTTCTCAGAGGAATAAAAGTAGTAGGCAAAGTATGCACTAATGAGGAATTAGCTGAAACATGGTGCTTGGTGGGTAATTCTCAGTATTGCTACTCATGTAAAAGTATCTTTTTCTGTAAAGTTTTGTATTCCTCATTGACTTTTGAATGTTGAAATATTTTTCATCCTCAGAAAACTTTATTCTAGAGCTATGACTTCTTTTTCTAGCAGATTTTGACCATTTCAGCATAGCTTAATTTTAGATACTTAGATTCTCCTGAAAATTTCAAATTCAGTCTGTCCTTTTGTTGGAGTCTTAGCTTAAACCCGTGAATTTAGACATTCTGTTTCATTTGCCATCTTTACCTCATGACTCAAGGCAAATATTTCATCTGGTTTTTTGTTGTTTGGTTGGAGTTTTTTTCCCCGTTGCATGCAAGATTCTGATTTTTGTACCAGATTTACCCTGTCCTACCTGTGTTTACCAAAGGCTACACGCTGCTGTAGCTGACTGCTCTGCAGACCTGACTGCTGTCAGCTTGTTACCCGAATGCTTCCTTTAAATACAAAGCAACCTAGTAATTTCTTTGATGTTAAAAGTGAAACTTCTGGCAAAGTGCATAAGTGAAGAGGTCACTGTTAACCTGGAACTAAGCTAATGCTTTGTGACTGTAAATGTTATGTATGGAGTTACTGGGTTTCTTTGGATTGTTCTGGAGTCACTTTCCAAATGCTCTAAGGGCAGGCTTAGCATTACTGTTTGCTGCTTCAATGCAAATGCTCCTCTCACATTGCTGAAGTCAAATAGGATCAGTAGTTAGAATTGTTGGCAGAATGCAGCAAATCAGACTTATAGTTTTCTGTGGATTTAATTTGAATTAAATCTAAATATTCTTGCCTCATTTCTTCTTATCTGCCTCAGCTGTTCAATTGTCTTTCAGCAGCCTTTAAAATTATTCTGTGCTCACCTCTTTGCCCCTCAGGTCTGCCCATTTTAGTTTCATGTGAATTTTATTATTATTTTCAAACCCTATTTTGGAAAGTTCCCCTAGATTGTTTTACTCATAGGTATGTTGCTGTTCCTCTTCAAATAGAAATTTACAAAAGAGAGGAAAATACACTGAACACTTGAGATGTACTTAAAGTGGACAGTTATAAGGAGATGTTTGTCAAAGTCGATTTGGTCTGTTCTTAAAAAATGGGGTTTTTTGTTGCTTATGTATTAGAAATTCTAGAACATGACAGGCAAATTGAAAACCTGCCTGAAAGAAGGAACTAGGTAAAATTGAAGCTAACAGAATTCTGCATTGCTACATTTAAATAAATTGCATTGAGTCTGTTATGTTCTGCTCATTATGGCCTGAACCTTTAAATATTTGTGCTTATAAGTAAATGTTTATTTCAGTAAGGGTTCCCATTGGCAAGAAAAGATTGCTGGATATTACAAGATCCTTACAGAAGTGTGGTGCAGCTCTCTGTTCATTAAAATATAACGGAGTTATGTGGCCTTTCTTAACATGTGCTGCTTGTTTTGGATTCTTGCATTTTTAAGGGTTAATCTTTTCCAGGTATAAGTGAGCATCCCTCACCCTGGACAAGTTTTATCACAGGACAAGTTCAAACTTTATAACTTAATTTTCTTTACAGTTGGCTTTTTTGTTCTAGACACTTAAAATGCAAGGGGCAAATGTAAAGATGGGCTTGCTGAATAATGGCCTTCAGTTCCTGAAGGAAATAATTCTATGGACTATGTTATTAAAACAAGAATGGGATTTTAGGACTGAGTGAACACTCCAGACAGCACATAATTCAGGAAACGTACCTGTGAGGAAGGAACAGATGTCATGAAAGGGAGGCAGAAAACCCAAAAAGGAGCGGTGGGAGCGTGCCACTGAGGAGCTGGGAGAATGATGAAGCACTTGTTTACACCAAAACATTTGAAGATAGAGCTGTAGTACACCTTAGTAGCATAATGTCTCTATATGTATGCAGCCTTCATACTAAAAATTATATATGACCTATTAAAAGTGAGAGAGCTGATAGAATGCCCAGCGGAAATCCATCTAGAAATTCCGGCGGTGAAGAAACAATCATCTGGATATTGTCTGATCTAAGGGAGATTAAAGAAAAATGTTTTTTCAAAGGAGTCAGGATTTGTTTTTCTCTCCACATAGGCCCATTATGCACAAAAAGAGGCGAACCTTAGTTCCAATAGAGAGTAATAGTCAAGAAAGCTCACACTGGGCTCTTTCTCCTCATCCATTTATCAGCTGGCTGTAACCAACTGAGCAATGAGCACACAACCAACACAAAATGTTATCAGCCCAGGAGTGTGAATGTTCAGAAAGACTGGCACATTTATTTGAAAATGAAGAAAAGCACTGTCCTTGCAAGCATGCCAGGCACTTCTGGCCTTTAGAGTCTAAAAGGGCGAAACTTTGGTAGTTACCTCACATAGTACTTTAAATACAAAAGTCTGAAAGACTGAGTCAGCTGTATCAGTCAGTACACTGTTCTGCCAATGCATTCCATACACTGATGAAGGAATGTGTGCAAACAGCAGATTTCTGTTCAACATATCTCCTTTCCTATAGATGTATTTTTCACTCCTCTGCTTTGGTGGGCTGGGCAGAGGGAGACTGCTATATTTAGCTGTCATTATTGCAGGTGATTCTGGGCATATAAAACAGGCTCTCTTCTACATCCCTGAAAACAGTTGTTGGTAGCTGCTTTGCCTTTCCAGGATCACCTATAAAGACCTTTCTTAGTTCATGCCTTTAGAGTCATTGAAGATAACGGGGTTTTAATTGTGTCACTGGGGGATGAAGCAGCAGGTTGGAGTAATGGAGGGTCTGAAAAATCTGACACTGATGAGATCTGAAGAAACTAAATTGTCTTCCCTGGTTTAGTTTCATTTTGAGACATAGTAATCAGTGGATGGGGGAAGGCAGCTGGGAAGCAGTGTGGGGACAGGGAGAGATCACTTCCTTAGCTGGTTACATCTGAACATTTTTGAGGGGCAGCAGGCATGGAACCATATGTGGCTGTTCTTAAACAAGTATTTTTCTATATAGAACAACACTTATTCAGCATTGAAATTACTGTCTGGATGTGTAAACCTGGATTTCTACAGAGGTTCTGCACTATTTTGCATCACATTTAGAATTTGTAATGTTTTTATTATATAAATTATAATAAACTAAACCAGAAGTAATGGCAAAAATGGACAATAGGCAGTGTAATACAGTTGCGGTAGGGAAAACTAACATTGCTTCTGGTATTTACCCTCCTAAGGTTTTGATGCTTCAAATGTGCAGCTTTATCACTGCATTAACATACTCTAAGAAGAGTAGGAAAAAGTTATCCATGAATATTAATGCAAATTAAGTTAAATATTAAATGTTCCCATTGAGTATAACATGTTCTACTGAATTCTGGCCATTCTTTTCCATGGAAATTATCAGTTTATACTGGGGGCCAAGGGTGGTGGTAGCATCTGTTTAAGAAACAGTAGGTTTTTTATTTCACATGATTCATGTAGGTAACTGAAATACAATGAACTTGAAAAGCCTGTATGCAAACACATCAAACAGTGGTGTGTTCTTCTCACAACACTTTAAGCAGGTCAGAATTAATCTTGTTGAGTATTCCAGACTCACATCAGTGGATTTTGGATGCTTAAAGTATGCAGGGTCAAATCCCCTTTTCAGAATACAGCTAAATATGAAAATATCAGTTATAATATTAACAGCCCTGACACTAATGGTCATAAAACCATGACAGAACACAAGTTTTCCTTCAGTCTTTTGATTATATTCTAATTCTTTTAAATCCTGTGACTTGACTGCAGGTTACTAATGTACTGATAATGACGGTCAGCATCTGTCGTGTCTTTTACCTCTAATCAAGTCCGATTTGCAATAGTTCGCGTTACAGATTAGTTGTTATAAATAAAAACATTTGTCAGATCGGGATGGGGTCTTCCACTTTCTGGCAATGTTTTATGAGCAGAAAATTAAATGTGCATAGGCTTTTGGCTACACATTAAGACCAAGAGGGATCCCAAGGAAACTTTGTCTTTTCTTATAGCAGAGAAAGCCTAGTAGCTGCATAGCCGCAGAATATGTAAGTGTAATTCACTGAAACTTGAGTAGGTGAATAGAAAATAATGTGAGACAAAAATGTTAATTAAAAAACAATTTCTGGCTCTATATAGTTTACAGCAAAAAGTCTAGAGCTGCATGCAATATTTTAATGAGTGTGTTCTTTTAGAACAAAACATTATATCACTGTGGTAGTATTTTATCAAAATGCAAGACTTGTGAGAGGAAACAATGGCTTTTGTTTAACAGATGAGTAAATAGTGCAGTAAATACCTATACAAACTGTCATCAAGTGTTACTTAGAAATCTGTGGCAGACAATTACCCTTACAGGGTTTCTTTAGCACCTTCCTTTTTCTATTAACACACATGAACCTAGTAAATTATAAAGAAGTTGAACTATGAGGAAGAGGGAGGAAGCTGAAAATACTAAAATGCATTTTCTTTTTTCACCCCTAAGTACTGATGAGAAATCTAATGAATAGTAAGAAACAGGAGACACTGTAGTCATGTAATCAAGCTTTACAAGTCGTGAGTAATAATCTCAAAATGCATTGATAGAAACCTTTGTTCTTCTGAGTTCTCCAAGACATCTTAGTCTACACAACTTCCAAGATGTTAAGGCACTGCTGACTGTCACTGCATATGTGTGCAAGGCCAGGAGGGGATGGGGAACACTCTCCCCTGTCGTCTTGTGGCTATTACTTAATCAAAGCTACTCTAGCCAACAGAAGTGAGCATGCAGGGGGTGAGACATGACCAGTGAGGGGACACTAGGTGATGTCCTGCCCAATCAAATGCTCTGTGGTGAGAGTGTAGCAGGTGCCCAGGTTGGGGTCTGGGTGGGGTCTGTCTGTGGCACCAAGATCCTAACATTCCAAACCACCTCTGTTATGTGTAACCATAGACATAAGACTTGGCCATGGCTGGAGGACAAACATACTAGTTTGTACCCTCATTTGTGTACTGAGAGATTCACTGCAATGTATCCTACATTAAGATTTCCAGGAAATAATATTCATAAATACTGTTGGAATTAGTTCAGGGGCAGAACTGGTTGAGCAGTCAACAGTGAAAGGAGAGCCCTGTGCCTTGAACCATGAGGGATAAAACTAAATGAAAGTGGTCCCTTGGGTCCCCAGCATATGAATAGAATTACAGAAGTTGCAGAACAATATTTTTCAATGTAAATATTTTATTTACTTCCAGAGCACAGATTTCTGAGCAGAACTGAACGTAGACAAAAGGTTTTCTTTCTCTGGAAGCAGAGCTGTATTTTAATTTCCAAGAAAGGTAGATACGTAGTGGCATTGTGGAAACTTAAAGGCTACTTTTATAAAACTAACTACCACTAGCACATGAGTATGTAATCTTTGAAAGCTGCATTTACTCAAATTAAAGAACAAATGATGCACATCCAGAATTCTATTCAGTGAAGTTTTGATTGCTTTGGGATATTTATCTTAGGCGATAAGAATAAAGTTGATCAGCACAGCCAAAAACAAGGGGGTTTTCAGTTTTATCAGCAGGAGACCTTTGTTATGGGAAACAGCTTTAAGAATTATCTCAGGAGGTGGGATTAATCTGGGGAAATGAAACTAGTTAAACCGAGATTTAATGAGGTTCAGGTAAATCAAAGTCAGGAAATTATTTTATTCTTTCAGATTATGTAGCTGTTTTGTTCTTGTAATATAGAACTGGAAAGAAACTTGACTCCTCGTATTGTCTAAAAAGGTCTGCTTATATTTTGTGACATGTTAGTTAACAAAAGCAATCATGCAAAAATAAAGTACATTAATCCCAGCCAGATAACTTCCTATTGTGTACAGCTGTACAGGAAACAAATACAAAGTTAATGTTTGAATTTATCAGATATTTTCCATTAACTCTCTATTTAACAAATGATCAGCTATTGTGTGTAATATCCAATCTCCAGAAGTCTTAATGATCATGGATATGCACAGTAAGAGATTAGCATAAAATTAGCACTGATGCAGCTATTAAAGAATCTCAAAAGATTCTGATATCCTGGTACATAAATTGGGCTGCAGAACATATCTAAGCTTTATCAAACCCCCCAGGCTGAGTTCAAGCAGACTTATGTTCCCCCGGGGTGTAGTCCCCATATTCATACCCCATTTATTACTTGTATTAATCTTCAAATTCAACAAAATAATTTACAAAGCTGTAGGGGACGTGCTTCCAGCTGATGCATCTTTTAGGATCAAACCTTAAGAAGGGTGCAAGTTGTTGAGCGAGTCTGGGCAGTGTGTAGTAAGTGTTTTCAGATCCATATTTGCTTTTTCAGCACAATGCTCAGAGCAGGGGGAGTTGGGAGGTGCCCTTGAGGGGTTTGGGTTTGGTTTTGGTTGGCCGGTTAGTTGGTTTCTTTTAAACTTTCTGAAGTTTGCACTTCTTGCAAAGGTGTGCAACAGTGACACTGTAGATCGTGTCAGGGTATCCAAATATGTAACGGCTTGATGTTGTCTGGTACTTCCTGTACATCAGTCTTCCTAATACGAGAAGCAAATCAACTATTTTGTGGTAATGTTCTGTTTCCAGCGATTTCCCTCACCCCTGCTCTTGTCAGAGGGTCACACTGAATTGCAGCTCTTTACCCCATTTCCTCACTCTGCTGAATGCTTCAATTTTTAAGATATTGGCTCAGGGAGCCAGCATGTTTTTAAAAGACTCTGTTAGCCCTGTGGGGAATATTGTCACTAACATGAAATATTTCCAAGATGAAGCAAACTCTTTAAATAGTCTGAAATTAATTCTGAATCTTTTCAGCACCAGAGTTTGGGATGATGTGTTTTCTTTCATATTCCTCCCCCACCTCTTCAAACTGGCTCGTTTGTCCCTACTGGATACAACTTCCTGCTACTTGCAAAGCAGTAATTATCCTAATTATGCTTCAGCATTTAAAGCCATCTTCTGGAAGATGATTTACAAGAATTACATAAAAGAGATCTATATACAATGACACACTTGCTTGTTTAGCCCGAAGCGTTTTATGTTTTCCAGCTTAATCGGAATTCTTATGATGAGTGGAGAAGTTCTAATGAGTTTCTGCATGAGTCTGTGCCTGAAGATGCATTCAGAATTGTACTTGGTTAGTTTTTTCTCTCTGAACAGCTGAGGTGGTAAAGCAATCCTTTATTACTCTGACTTTCTAGGTGTTCACTGTGACCACTTGAGATCACAGTTGCCACCAGTGTGTGCAACAGTTTCTAGTCGTTGAAAAGTTAAAAATGAGAAAATACTGGGTGGAAGCTAAAAATAGTGTCAACAGGTCTATGGGTGGTATCTGGTGTGAACCAGCACATGAGGGTTTTTTCAAGAGGAGAATTCAAAGAAAGTGTGAAAATGACATGATTATAAAAAGCTCTGAAGGATTTCTACCTCTGCTTTTTTGGTTGTTTCCACCTGTGGGAACAGATGAAGCTTGGGACATGGATTCAGAGGTCTGGGTGGTGGGAAGGGAAGTGGCTGTGTGGTTTTTTGATGAAGACACTATGGCACCATTTGGTAGTTCTTTCTATCTGTTTATCAGATACGGTTATCAAAACAGGTGAAAATGAATGGTGGGGCAAGATATGGCAGTAATTTCATTTATACCCATTTTGAGTTTTGTAGTCATACCCAAAATTAGTCTCAACTTCGTTCTTCATGTGTATCTTGGAGGGTTGTCTATTGACCCATAGACAACATGCATAGTAAACTGATATTCCAAGATAACATAGTAATGATAGCCATGATTCAGTGAGCTTGAATCAATCCTGAAAAGCCCATAGGAACATGGAAATATGCCTGATGATTTAAATTAGAAGCCCATTTCAGAACACTTCAGCTGTAGATAGAATGCTTTCAATGCAAAATGTTTTCTGAGTAATTTTCTAAGCTCTCAAATTATAATTCTTACAGTATTTCTGATGTACAGTGTTTACTATGGTGCAGTACTAAAAGAAAAGGACAGTCTTTAAAAGCTGATTACTCTTCACTCTTCAGAAGTCTCATGAAAATTTAGAATGCATCCCAATGCTGTTTTACTCATTACATCTCCATATACACTACTAAGAGTATGATAATTAACATACAGTAGGTTAATATAAATTTTAAACTGATTATAGAATCATTTAGGAGCTTTTCTTCTCATAGCTTTTGCCTCTGCCTCTAAAATAGCGATGGGAAAATGATTCAGTACAGAAAATCCACTGGCTTCTTGTGGTGAGGCTGTTACACCATAAGTAGTTGTAAGTAAGAGGAAAGTAATACCCTACCATAACCTCAGCATTTTAAAAGTAGAATATATTATGATGATCTGCAACCTTGTTTTATAAAACAGTTAAATATTTTCTTTAAATGTAACAGGATATGCCAAGCTCTTCTATTAAGAGAAATACCCTTCTCAAAGGCCTTACTGTGTGTTATTGCTAGGACTGGGGAATGGCTCGTATAAAAAAATACAAGATTGGCTGATGCTTTCTTATAATATAACTTTCTTTCAAGCATAGAGTGCCTTAGTTTTTTCTCATTACCTTTAATAGTGAAAGGGCATTGTATCTAGATTTTCGCATGATGCTTATTATCAAATATTAAACCTTTCTTACAGGACAGATTTTTGAACAGGTATTTTAAGTGAATTTACAGAACTACAGAAATATTTCAGCTGCTGACCAAGCAACTGAAAACTTTCACCTACATTTCAGTATTAGTTCGAATCCCATTCATTTTGAGAGGCAAAGTGTAAAAGGAGGACTTCTGTCTATAGGAAAACATATGAACACTAAATTGGTTTGAAATAGGATTAGGTCCTCTCATTAGTGTGCAATATTTTTCAAGTCAAATATGACCTCAGAAAATTAGCAACCAAATTGCTTTCCAATTCCTTACTCTTCAGCTTGCTTAGATGCTCATGCATATTACTTGCCTATGGTGGGTCAGAGTTTCTTTTATTGTGGGAAAAAAAGTAGGCAACAAGTAATGAATTTTTAGTTTATGCACGTATTTAGGAAAATTAAGACTGAAGAAGATTGCATGGCTTAAAGCTTAGCTAGTGGTCAGCATAATGGAAGGTGAAATGTTGTATTGGCTAATGCCAAGTAATGCACATTAAAATAATTTCAACTTCTTACAGAAATTACAGGCATATAATTAAGTGTAATGACTCAGGAAGAAGGCCTAGGTATCTTTGTGGAAAGGTTAAATAGATTTCCCTTTGAAGCAGAACACAGTCGTCAGGAAAGTTCATGAAGTTGGATAAGCCTAGAGAAAGGCGTTTTAGAAAATAAATCCAAAAATATTGTAATCCTCTATTTGGAATCAGTTGTTTACCATAGTTAAATGTTGTATTAGGTTCTGATCGGCCATTCTAAAAATGATACTGCAAAGAAGATAAGGATTGGTGGATTGGTATTCGCTGCTGTAGGATATCATTGTAGCAAAAAGCTTAACAGGATTCAAGAAAGGATTGGACATTTCCTTTTGAAATGAGAACACCCACGTTTACAAAAAAATAGGATAAAAACATTTGTAAGAAATATACCCTGAAGCTGGAAGACTGAGAAGTCAGCCACTGACTGGAGGTAAATAGAAAGCAATTTCTCTTAGGACAGTTTCTCTATTGTAGGATTTGTCTTGCATTTACTGAAGCTACTCTAGGAAGCAGAATTGTGGACAAAATATGTGTGTTTAGTACAGCACAGGTTCTGTGTAACTCCCTCCCTCCAGCATATGAAAGATGTACATCTGTGACAGTGTTCACTGTGAAGAAAAATACATTATCTTGACTGCTGATATTATATGTTTACATTAAAAAACGAGACAAAGTCAAGCTTGCATTCTTCATTGTAGGGCTTATCAGCACAGTCGAAGGAACTCATAAAGGAGCTCATGTATCCCAGTGGGTTTGGAGGTCTCTTGCTGAGGATTTCAGTGGTACCAGCGCTATAGTTGGGCACACATTTTAACAAAGAAAATCCAATGAAGAATAGTGTCAGCATGAAATCACACCGCCCAGATCCCCTGTTTCTGTGCTTTGCCACCGATTTTATTTTTTGTTATACTTATTTAATTTTCATATATTTACAAAATATGTATTTTTTTAGTATAAGCAGCAGCAAAACTCAGGAGACAAACACATGCTGTATTGATACTTTTTTCTTGGAACTTTTAAAAACACGCATTTGATTATTCTTACTGAACAAACTATCAAAAGACAAAGTTTTAACAGTTTTTTATTGTCCTATTTTTTCCTCACAACCTGACACCTCATTTTTGAGAAGGGCAATTAGTCAGCGTGAGCTTGTTTAATGATGCATGGTTCATCTGTCTAGAAATATGTCAGAACACAGAGCATTACACTTTGTACCCTGGGCCTGTCTCTGTCACTGTGCCAGAGCAGTTCAAACCCACAGATTCATTTGAGCTGCAAGTTCTATTGGCATAAAGAGTCTTCAGCCCTTCCCTGAGTGTGCCAACCTGAATGCAGAGATACCAGGCTCAGGGAGAGGTGGGAAAGCACAGCTGTGGCTATTCCAAGGTGCTCTATGGCCCCCATAGGAACTTGATGTATTCAAAAAACTTCAGGGTTGAGACCCAAGCCAAAAAAACAGCTTGTTCGCCTTTTGTTTCTGCTCAGCATGTTTGGCCTAGCAGGTTCCTGCTGTAAACCAGTGAGCTTATATTCCCCTAACTAGTGTTTTCCTTCCCTTTTACAAGATCTTTAGCTGCATACAGCACCAGAAGAGGGGAAAAAGTGGCCTCACTGAACAGACTTATTTCTGCTTGAGGCTGTGAGAAGTCATTGATATCTGGGCCTCAAAGTGGAAAATGGAAGTACTTTCTTTGCTTATACTTCAGTTTTCTTCCTGTGGAAAAACTACCTGTATCAAAGTAGAGATTTTATCACTTAGGATTGCATATGGAGAGAGATGACTGCTTAAATGATCTTATGTAGTGTTTTTGTTTATCATGTTTGTGCCTATTCAAAGATACCCCCACCCCTCTTTTTTTAATTCTGAATTAGCTTTCCTGGAAACAATAAGCTTCCTGTCAGTCAATTGGCAGGACGTGGCGTTGCTAAGAGTGCTGAGTAAGCAACACATGGAACCAGATCCTATAGGAACCACTTAGGGAAAAGAAATTGATCAGAACATTTTGCAAAAAAACTTTTGGTGGGTTTGAGTTTTAAAATGAATGATGAGGGGAGGACGCAGTGGATGGCAATGCTTGAAATCGTAAGAGGAATAAGATGGGAATGGGGAGAGTTGATTTAAGTTTTCTCTCCAGTTTACTCTTACTTGTACAAGTCCTTTTGGCTCAAAAGCTGAAATTTCCTGTTTCCCCAGAAAGCTGTTATGGATCCAAATTGTCGCTTTTCTTTTTAAGAATATTGTCATCTTTCTGGAAGTCTGTCGGCATCCTGATAACATCACATCACAGGCTGACACTCTACCAGAAATCAATGTGCAGAATCTTTGTAACTTATTTTATTACATGCAAATTCACAAGCTGTGGGGAAAAAAGGCAGCTGCAAACACCACACAGGCACTTCTGTCTTCCAGAAATTTCAGTTCCTAACATCCAATTCCCAGGAATTGCTTCCAAGTGCAGAGAATAACACAGAGAATAATTCTTCTGTCTGCCACCAGCTTTACATTAATAATAATTAAAACCCCAACTAAAACTGAACAAAGCCAGCCATTTGTCTTTCTAGAAACCAAAAACTTGCCCACAGTGTGGAAGAACTCTAGATCTGAGTATAATAATACTTTCCTAAATTCCTGAAAACCGAGATTATGCTCAATGTGATATTAAGTAAGGGCAGCTGTATGGAGCTGCGCTAGAAAATTGCATCTAAATTATTCAGTATTGTAGCCATGCTCATCTTCTTCCAAAGAGACTGGTAAAATCCTGATCTCTCAAACTATAACGGCTCTGTGGCAACTACCTTTACCTCCCTACCTTTAAAAACACACGCACATGTTTTCATGTTGCCCTCAAATTACAATCCTCAGAAATACACCCACATGAAGCATTTTATCGCTCATATTTTGGCTTCATGCCACAGCTGCTCAAATAGTTAAAGTGCTGCTCAATGTTGGCACTGGTCTGTAATCAAGAAAGCACTTGAAGGGAGCACAAACCAAGCATTCCCAGGGTGGGAGGGAGGTCGTGGCTGTGCCAGGAGCAGGGAAAGGGCTCACAGTGTGGCAGATTCAGTCTGGTGTTGAAAGCTCTCAGGGGAAGGCAGGACAAATGGAGATGCTGGAATTTTCAGCAGGCAAAGGCAAAAACATAGCAACTAAGAGAAAGCCTCCTCCACCACTTCTCTGTTCTCGGGGGTTTGATTTCACGACCTGGGCAGCTGGAACTGATGAAGCTATAATTTCTTTTGTGCGAGTAGGCTAAGAACTTGTCATAATCTATACTACATTTGCATTTCGTGAGCATTTTAATAGAGTGGGATAGGACATAAGACTTGATGGGGTAGGGATGGAAATGGAACTGTTTTCTGCAGTGCCTTGTTGTAGAAGTAAAAATGTTGGGTTTGGGGGGCTTCTGAAATGAAGTTTGGTGAGGGCTTTTCTGAAGCTGAAGAGTTTGGAAAATATCAGGTTTCTGAAGGTTTTATTTGGACATGGGAAGCTTCCACTAAGTAGAGCCTTCAATAGCCAGGAGCGTTACTTCAGTGGAACTCTACCTGTAACTGAACTGCCAAGGGGCTTGATACCTGCTGTGTGGAGAAGCACAAGGGTTTAGTACACTGACTTGTGAAGTATTGTGTAGCAGAGCTTCAGACAATGCAAACCCACAGACCACAAACCCACCTGCAATTCACTCAAGATATGAGTTTGGAAAATCATCACTGTTTAAGTCTTCAAAATGGGATTAATAAGGAGTATTGCCTGTCTACAAAATCAGAGGAGACAAAGAACATCTACCACTGAATAAGTATCTGAGGCTTTCATTTTGTGTCCTTCTTACAAAGCTAATTCCTTTTCCAAGCTTAAATTTGCAACATCAAATAAGTTGCAGTTGCCAGAAGTCCCGGCTGTTGAAAAAGTATTCAATAAAATCCTGTAGAATTATTAGAGTGAACGGGGGTTTTTTTAAAACAAGTTATATGTAATGACTACGTTATTTACCCTTGCACAGGGAGACCTACTCTTTTCACCGATCAATCATTTAGTTTTGTTTCCTTGGGGGAGAAGAATAATGGGTGTTTGTTTTTTATGGAAAAATCAGAACTGTGTCTCAGTCCTTGGGTAAAGAAGAGCTGATGCCAGATTCATGACAGGTTTGGCTTTAAATGGATAAGGACCATTGGCTTTTTATTGGGAACTGAGGGAGCCTAGAACTAGCCTCCAAACCAGGTCCTGATATTTAGTGATAGATGATTCTGTCTGAAGTGCCTGCAGCTTCTTCTGTGCTTCTCCTGCAACAACAGAGAGAACATTAATTTTCTGAAAGTGTATTGCTGCAAATATGACTTTAATGTAATTCTCAGATGTTTGAGTAAAACCCTAATGTCTTCCAGTAATTCTCTTCTATAATCCTGTGTCACTGATGATTGTAGACAGTGACAAATGCCAGATGTGTCTGATTGCTGTTGTCTTTGTCTCCTGCCTCCAGTTACCTTACTGGTTTGGATAACGCAATATTCCTTGTTAGGCTGTTCTAAGTTTATTATCTTTCATATGAAAGGGAGTGCAGGCGCTTGATGGATAGGCATATCCAAGAGCAGATCTAAGGAGCTGCTAACCACCAGGGAAGGACAGACATGAAGCTGGAGGCAGTGACCACTGCAGCTGAAGGTATAAATGAATGTGTACTTGTGGCTTATGTGTGCGTGTTTTTTTCCCAGAACCATCACTGTGCCGAAGCTAGCCTTTTTTTAACATTTCTTTATCCTTCATGTAACTTAGCACAAAGGTCTCTTGCTGTTGCTGTTCTGCTGTATCACTAGGCTTCATTTCCTTTATTTACACTTCCCACTACTGAAATCCAGATCATGACCCATATGCCATTGTAGAGTCTTGATGTCCCCTTGGTATCCCAAGTTGCCCTTGCCTTTCTGTTCACCCCTGTGCTTGTGTTTCAACTTATACTTATCTCCCTTTTATTTATTGTAGCTGGCAAAGTAAATGAAGAGAGGGGCAGATTTGCAGTGAAGTTTATCTGCTGTGGTGGTTCTATTTTATTAATAGCCCTGATGGAGAAAAATACTCAAAAATGCTGCATTTGTGGCTTTAAACAGTGTCCCAGATACCAAGAGAATGCTCATGTAGTCATTGTTAGTCTCTATTAGTCCCTAGGAGTGTAATTGAATTTGGGTTGTAGGGAATTTCAAAGGCTTTCAGGAACAGTAGCTGGCATTAGATTACTTTGAACATTAGGAATACAAGCAAGTGCAGCTGACCACTTGCCATTGTGAAATCCCTCTGTAAACAGTACAGCAGGTGCTTGCTCTCTCACGTGGGTACATCCCCCTACTCCGGAGGCAGAGACATGGATGGGCCGTGGCTGGCAGAAGCCAGAGCAGCTCTGAGCATTGACAGGTACACTGTAAACCTGTTCATAACCCAGAATGTAGGAAAGACTGCAGTTCATTAAGAGAATGAATGTGAACAACCTGGTCTAGTGGAAGATGTCCCTGCCTGTGGCAGGGGGGGTGGGAACTGGATGATCATTAAGGTCTCTTCCAACCCAAACCATTGTGTGATTCTGTGAATGAAACAGCTAATCAAATTTCTAGCAAGGAAGGAGTGTTCCCGTTAGCAGTGACAAAAGAGGATGTTGTCTTTCCTTTCCACAATTCCTATGAGTATTTCCAGGTTTATGGCTTCATATTTTAGAGATAGGTGGGGCTCTTGTTTAGATGACACAGGCTTTTTTCACTCGTAACTGTAGAACTGCAGCTGGGTTTGTATTTATCTAAAAGGACAATGCCTTTTTTTTTGTTTGTTTGTTCTTGTGATGTTTGTCTTGCCATTGCTTTTGTTGTACTTTTTTTGGTCTTCAGATTAAAGAAGTCCATCACCTTGCTGTTTACTGTTATCCTAACACTGACTGGTCTTGCTATCTCGGAATGCCTGACAGACATTGTTTTCTTGGCACAGGACTGCTCCCAGAAAATTGGAATAATCATGCCACGGTTGAATACAGGTTTCAGTCCCTTAATTTCCATGAGCTGGCAAACAATAGCCCTTTGCAAATTGAGACACATAATTCGGTAGAACTGACATGTACTGTGTAAGTACTGCAGTCGATAATCTTTCGGAAGACAATTTTAGTGACTCTATGGGTGTGTGTATTAATGCTGTCCTACTGAATAGCATCACTTTATGCATGTAGTTCTATTGCTTTTAATTGAATAATCTGATGA
>NW_009911460.1:129851-136717 GCF_000696875.1 Nestor notabilis | reverse complement strand
GGAAAGAGCTATCTTCAGGAGGACTAAAATGGCAGCATCAAGAACATGGATTAAGCAATGGTGCTTCAGGGAGGAGCGTTAGACCTTAATATTTGTGTTATTGCCACTGAGATAAGTATCTTAAGCTAAATTCTCAAAGGTTTGCAAAGGGTTTAACCACACGTGCCATTCAAATCAAGGGAGTCACAGAGCTAAAACCCCATGTAATGTTTTGAGAATGTATCTCCTGGGTGTTAATTTCATCATCTAAAATATATAGTATAATGGATAGTTGCTGCATGAATACAAAGTTTTAAGTCCCTCTAGGGTCTCTGCTAACTGCACAAACCATGAGAGTGTATCTGAGTTGTTTATGAACAGAAACAGAGTCCCAGGAGTGATACACAGCTATAAATTCACTCCAGTCTGTGCCTATCTATTGTTATTTGTAATAACAGAAAGAGCAGTTTTCCTCTAAAATAACTTCCTTTAAGAGCTTAACTGAGAAGCTCTGCTTGAAAATCGGTTCTGGTAGCTGAGGAGCTTTGCTGGAGAAAAGACTCCATTTTCTCTATCAGTACTTGTGTATTTTATCACACTTTGGTTTTGTACTTATCATAGTTATTTAGTCAGTTCATGTGACTGTGCCATTTATTTGAAAATAACTTTGTGAATTCATTTTATTTACTAGACCTTTTTTGATAATAGATATTCTATGAAGTTGAGTCTGTGTTTTGTTAAAATATACTGTTAATTCATAAGCTATAATGGCGTGCTTAAAAGACCTCTTTACACAACTAAAATGTTGTTTTGTGTGATTTTGCATTAAGAAACAAAAGATAAAAAGCCTAATGAACTTTTGGAGGGTTCAGTTGCATCTGACACCAAGCCCATCTTGGGCTTAGACACAGCAAAAGAATAACACATTGGAGAAGACAAATTTGATTTTTAACCTTGGATTTTTCTACAGCAAATTTCTGACAATAGTTTCATGAACATATAATTTTATATGAACACAGAATTTTATATAAGATCTAATTTGTATTTAAATGATCAAATGTTGCTATAGCTGTCGTCCTAAATAGTAGCATGTAGTAACATAGGTCGTGTGTGACCTAAATAGTAGCATATTATTACCTTGTGTTATATCTAGATATTATATTTATTCAATGAGTGACAGCGTGCATGAGTGCTGCCTAAATTCATAACACTGGCTGACAGGCATAGCTTTATGAACCATCAGATTGAAAAGTTAGGCAAACAAGGACTCCAGGTAGCAAAGAAATCTTATAGCACTCATGAGGACTCTGGTATCTCGAGTCCCTCAGAGAAATAAGCAAGACATTTTACACATTACTTCTGGTTTTGGTTAGTAATAGGCCCTGATCTTTGTCCTTATCCTGCACTGATTTTGGTTGCTATCTGGAAGAATTTACTACTTCTTGCATTTACAGTATTTTGTGGAGATACAGTCCTGATGGTACCACCATAAGTCATCTGATAACACATTTGGATCACCAGCAATTGCTCTTGCTCATTTTGTACCCTTTTTGATTGGTTTTGCTTTGTTGTTTCTTTTCTTCAAAAGGTTGCTGAGCAGTACTTTGACACACTTTGGGGTGTGAAGAGGTATCCCTCCAAACAGTCAGAATTGGTATCTCAGAAATTGGAAGGACTGGCTCAGAGTTTCATACCTTCAAGAACTGTAGCAGGAGAAGGATGCACCCTGAGGCTGCTGGGGCGGAAGAAGGCTGAGTGGTCGAGTGTGACACATAAGAAAACAGGGAGCATACTTACTAAAAAAAACAAATAAATAAATAGAACCACAAACAAAAAGACACAAAGCCTAACCAAAACATAAACAAACAAAACCAAAACCCCACCAAACCTGCAGAATTTTTTGAGATGATTAACTGGGATCATATTGGGTTTTTTTAACAAAGAAACGTAGTCATTGAGGCCCTGTCATCAGTGGCTTTAAGAGAGGAAGCTTTAAATTCATTCTAGGTCTGCAGCAATAAGAAACTTGTGTGTTTTAGACGAAATATGACTGTGTTTGGACTTCGGTTTCATCAATACTAGAGTATTTGATAAAATGTATCTCTGCAGTAATTCTTGAAATTCATTTAAGTTATGATTCTGTGATGTTACTAGTTATCAAAACTTTCTGTTACTGTGAAGCTGCATAGTAGGAAGCAACTTGTAAACACTTCTGTTCATGTTTTCTGGCAGTTGGTTTTTGAAAACTAGCTGGAAAGGGTTTCATCATCTGTTATTTCTTAAAGAGATGTTATTCCACTGAAATAAGCAAGTGGGCCTAAAATTCAATCTTTTTTCAAACTTATTTTGGAATGCTGTGTTTAGTTTGATGGAGAGACATTTTCCTAAAGAGCCTTCTGAGATAGAACCACAGTTGAGTACATGATGTAAGTCTTTTAAGTGGTTGACTTTATTGTGCACACAGAAGTCTTCCCTCCACCCCGCCCTCAAAGAACAGGCCATAAAAAAGTGTAAAAACAGTAATTCAAAAGGGCAAGTTGGCATAATATACATTGCAGTCAAAATAGATGCAGTGAAGTTTCATATCTATAGAGACATGCAGCTGTGCAAAATCAGTAGTAACGTGAAAAATGTGGCACAGAATCCTCCTCTGCAAATTCGAAGTGCCTGAGCAACCAGGACAGGACCTCTCCTTTATGTCTTGGCTCCGTCTTGCCTGGCATCTTACTTATAAAAAACATATAGTTATTCAGAGGAGCCAGCTCAGACCATTCCATCACCAAAGATACAGTCAGCAAAAAACATTCAGGTCATCTGAAGTCTTCCCATTTCACTTCCATGCTTGTTAGATTGGGCTGCATGGCACTTGGCGTCTTGCCTTTATGAAACACAGAAGGAGAGTAAATTTCACGAACTTGTAGGAATCGTGTAATCTATAAAAGTAATACTCATTTTCAGCTGTGTGGCATTTCTGCATACTCTCAGCTTTAATGCTGTGTTACTGTGTTCTTACCTGCTGGCTGTTGTAGAGGAAGCCTTGACTGGAGGCCATCAGAGAATATTTAAATATGTATGTCCTGAGCGCTTCCACCAGTGAAGCGGGGGGTGGGAGAGGGAGGTTCTGGTTTGTATTTTTTAAGCAGAAACACAAAAAAAGCCGTTCAGTGTCTTCATGGTGTGAGGGAGGAAGTGTCTGCTCAGTTCCTGTGAACTCCTGCGAAGTTTGGGAACTGGGCAAAGCAAATAAATTGGATCTTGGGGTTGATGACTGTAAGATTTGTGCTGCAAAGCTGTGCAATTGATGTGTGACACTGAGTGTTCATCTCTAAACCATTGCATTCAGATTTACTTCTCACAATTTAGGCCATGAGCGCAGTGAAAAAGGTTAAGCTGACTATTATGAATAGCAGATCTCAAGAACATGTGTTCCGAAGGCTCTTTGAAAGTCTACTAGATGTGGCTTAAAGGACACAATTCATAAAATATTATTTGGTCTGTTTCCATGGGATTCTTGAAGTATTTCCCACTGATAACTATTCTTTGTTTACAGTTTCTAAGACAGTTTTCACTCTCTTGGAGTTCTTTCACAGTCCTTTGTGCTTCTATTTTTAAGTAAGCTTTTTTCTCCCCCTGCATTTTTTTCTCCCTCTTGTTGAAGGAAAACTCCTTTTGAAAATCTGGGAGGAGACAACAGGGAAAAGTTTGGATCTCTCGGCATACAGCGACTTCTGACCCTAATAAGAAAAATCATGATTACTTTTAACTATGTTTTTTCAACTTTTGCTAGCTATTGTATGATAACCTTTGTTTTGCACAAACCATTTCCTCTTGAGTTGGTTAAGGAAAGCTTCCAATAGTATTCACTACAGTGACAGTACAGTGATTGGCACGAAGCAGGAAGTGAGACTGTACAGCAGACTAAGAAGTGGCATAGCATTTGCCAATATTCAGTCTTTTGGTTCATCAGACTTAGAAAAAATAGTGTTCTGCTCTAGTGCTCATTTCTTTCACATGATACTAAAATCTTAAAGAAGGTAATAACTTCATGGTTTTCGTTTTGTCTTGAACAGACATACTAGTGCACATCATTAATAATATTAATAAACGTAGAATCTAGATGGGTCTATAAACAAAGTGACAGAAATGGGATTTTTAAAGAACTATATCTAAGCATAGGAGCTCATTTCTGCAACAGGAACTTGTTCTGGAAGTAAATAGTCTGAGTTATTTCTGTAATTTTGTAACTGGTTGAATAGAAAAGTTAAATTTCAGGGAAAATTACAAGTTTTGTCCAGCAATGTATAAATAACAACTCATAACATTCTCTGATCTCTGTGATAAGATTTTTATCTCTACTTATGCAATCCTTTTAATGTAAAGAAAGTATTTATTGTGCAATTATACTTTGCACATAAGATATGCCAAAAATTGCACATCTAAAATTTATACTTTTTAAAGATCTCTTTTGCCTGTTTTTCTTAATTTTTACCAAGGACACAGAAAGATTTACCCCAAATACATTATTTCCTGCTAAAGTGTTAACTATTAGGACTTAATGTTATTTACCCAGGAGATGTCTTGTATGGTTGTCATCTGATATAAAGGCAGATAGTAGCTATAGTTAGAAATGGCTGCCTGCCATTCTGTTTAAATGAAGAAATTGTGTGATTTTTCTAAAGGGCTTAAGATCCACATTGAACCAACCTCTAAGGCTGGCAGCATCAGTATAGAAAAGAGAAACCAAGTAGGTTTATTTAACAGTTTAATCTGCCTAAAATGTGTGTGTCCAATTGTCCGTTCCCTTGGAATGAAAATGCTCTGGGAACAGGTTCTGAATTCATTCTGAATTTATCATCAAGATTCTGCACATCCTTTAAAACCTATTTTAGCTAAGAAATGGCAGAAATGAAAACAGAGTTTGATCTGATTAAAGGTGGCAAAGGTTTAGATTTTCCCATGAAGAATAGTAGAGTCTGCCCTGATTTGCTAACTATTGTTCTATACTCTCTTCTTCCATGCCGAAATTATCACAAATATGCGTAAGTGGTGATAAAAAGTAAATTTGTGATAAAAAGTGAATTTGTGATAAGGCAGACTTTCACAGAGGACAAATCTCGAGGTTTCTGGTATTAATATTTATAAAGAATTAAGTCTCCTTTGCAATTTCTATCCATTTTAAGGTAGAAAGAAATCCTCTTTTATCCTCTTTTTTTCGCCTCCTCAGTTTTCCTGGAACAAAAGGAGAATCATTTTATTTGTCAGTGATCGTTTTCCCACATTGAACAGTATCTCACTCTGTGAAATTGTCATATTGAAATTAGAATCCAGCCTGAAAAATATGCAGTGAGAGCAAGCCTGGAAAAATCTGGTTTTATACTTATTCTAATCAGTTAAAGAAGTATGACTTAATCTGTGATCCATTGATCATAGGCAGCCCAGTCCATAAGCAACAAATTCACTGTATGATTGTGCTTACAAAAATTAACCCCATTTCAGCAAGTAAGCAAACTGTGCTGGAAGTGAAAGCAATCAATGAATAATCAAAGATGAGGCTAATCTTCACTTGGCTGTCAATGAAGACCATTGTATAAAATGGTCCCAAGATTTTTGTTACATAGATTACAAACCCAGTGACTTGAACCATGCCTACTGTTGAAATGTCTCGATATTGCAGTATTATTTGAGAATAGGAAAAAAAATTCTAAGTTTCAAAAATTGCCCATTCTCACAGGACTGACTAAATGCTGTCTGGTTTTTATTATTCTTGATCCATACGTTTTGGTTATGGGTTGTATTGGTGTCCTAGTCGGGAGATCTCAGGATGCAGCTGCATTAGCATTTCATTTCAGAAGTGTACTTTTGATGTGAATCTGCCAATTGTTCTTTATGTGCTTTGATTTGCTGATAGAGCAGCTGTGAAGTGCAAATACTTTGCATGAAACTTATCAGGAGGAGGCACTGCAGGATTAGGGTTATGCCTTCTAGCTTCTCATGTGGTCCATGGGACCAGACTGGAACAACTCAGATGAAACAACCCAACCATGTGTAGATACTAGGTTTTCAAACTTCCGTGTTTACACCTCTGGTTTCCATTATTAGGCTGTGCTTTCTCTGATTCCACTTCCGTGACTCCAGGTGCACCATAGGTTTGTTCCTTGGTTGTCTTCCTTCTTGGAACATGCAGATTACCAGGAAAATCACACTGAAAAAAAGAAACCAAATAATTTAACACACACACACCCCGCCCCAGACATAAATTGCAATGGTAGTGTCTGTGAATTGAACACATTCAGTTTCTTGTTTCTCTACAACTTAAGAAATAAAAAGCCAGAAAGCAGGCTTTTATCAGCACAAATTTTGTTTTGATGCAAATTCAACTTAATATTAATAAACAGTTTTTCTGGATCTTTTTTAGAAATCTATCCTGTTACATGTCATGTTAAATGATACTCAGATGCTGTAGTTTCATACTTATTGCACTATCAGTAATAGAAAGGCTGGAGCTTCTGTAGAGTTTCCTTTAACTATCTGAATCTTACTGTGAAGGCAGTGATTTACATGAATTGTCCTGATTTAGGCAGTTCCCTGGCTTTCATAATGGGGGCATATTTGGTTGCTTGGTTACCCATTTGAGATGACTGTATTTCAGATAATCATTGATGGAAACGTTACCCAGAAGGTAAGTGAGCAGCATGATGCAGATTTTCAACAGGCCACAAATATAAAAATAGATCTCTGCAGGCAGAAGAGAAACTGTAATAAATAAATGTAATTTACATATTTGCTCACACTTACTGAACACGTTTACACACTGTCTTTATATGCTATTTTGTTGTTGTTCTTCCATCCTTAAGCTAAAAGAAAGTAGAAATTACAGAAGTGTGTGC